>NC_056750.1:93875317-94089965 GCF_019279795.1 Protopterus annectens
CATAAACCTGACTAGCCTCATCTGTAAGTCAGTGGCAAGAATCATTATAGACCTTTTCAACAAGGACATAGGTAATCTCCTGACTGTGTAACCAAACCATTTTATATCTGTTAAGGCCAGATCATGTCTGTTAAATCTGGTTGACTTCTTCAAGAAGGTCACTAAGGTCATGGATGAGGGACAGAATGTGCAACCCACCTAACTTGACTTGGCCAAGGCATGTGACACAATTTTACACCAGGTATTACTGAGAAACTGTCTTAAATGGCCATAAACCACCATGTCAACAAGTGGGTAGCACAATGGATCACCAACAGGACACATACTGTTAAAGTGTGTGAATTTACCTCTAGCAAGAAGCCAGTGCCAGTGCAGTACCACAGGGTTCTGTACTAGGTCCTTTCCTGTTTGGTATTTAATTCACAGAAGCCAAGGCAAACTTAGACAGCCTTGTCCAACCTACTTTGTAGATGATTGCAAATTGTGTATAATCTTTGAATCCAGTAATGGTATTGATATACTGCATAAAGAATCACACACATGGTTGGTGCCAGAGCCATGGGGACACACTAAATGTCCAAAAGAGCATATTTATTCCCTCTTGTAAAGCAAATACCAAAGCTAATTACAATATAGACAGCACACCCTTATGAGTGGTCCCAGTGGGGCATGATCTGGGTACTCAAGTAGATCGTAATTGAAATTTGACCACCATGTTTCCACAGTGGTAACAAAACCTCTCTATGTGGCACAACTCATAAGTATGGACATGTCATCTAGATCAAAGGACATTATAATTCCATCATCCTCATCCATCATCACAACAAGAAAGGAGAACAATGCAGCCTATTGCATGTAACTCAACACAGATGTGCAACAGCTGGAGCAACACCAGAGATTTTGGACAAGGAAGATACAGCGTATTAGACAAGTCCTACATGGCAAGATTGAAAGGCTTATTGCTGTATTCTATCCTCTATAGACTACTAAGGCCCAATTTGTGTTTGGCTTACTGGGCATTCTATAATCTGCCTCTGATGGAAATGTTACACATTGGTAAAGCAAACTACATGGGGTTTGCTAGTTTCAAGATTTTAATCTAGCCTATGACATAATAGATCATGTTGGAGAAATAGAAACATTTCTCAAGACACTACCCCTTTTCTGGAGTAAGCTTCTCATTCACATAAAGCAAAGGCCTTTCCTGACCCTATTCAAGTGCAGCTTACATCATTGGATTGTTAATGGTAATTGTACTCATGGTGTTACACCCAGGTCCCTCATGGATAGAGGCAGTTGGTGTTACAAGCTCATAACTGTGTGAACTTTGTTTGCATAGCTATTTAAAATTGTGAAACTCATATCAAATATGGTTAAGCTTTTATGTCATCTTGGAAAATTAGCTTAGTACTCTCCTATGAAACTCTGAACCTATGAAGTTCAATTGTAACCTAGGTACAGCTATAGTGTAATGTATAATTTATTTTATTTTACATTTGTTGACCAGGATAGTCCGACTGTATACATGTCCATTTTCAGTGGAGGCCCAGGGAGAAAAGCTCCAAATAAAGCAAAACAAGACAATACAAAACTAATGGCATAGAACATGTTCCAACATCAGATGCATAGATCATATTATTCAATAAGATACCCACTTTTTCAGTGTTTTCATAGCTGTTAAAATATAATATATCATACTGGGATAGGTAGGTTTAATAGAGTTACAAGTTGTCTTTAGTCCAGGGTAGAGCAGGGACAAATCCAATGCAATTTCAGATGTTTTGTGAGGTTATTTTTGAAAAGGGGGAGTGAGGTTTACTGGGTGATGAATGGTTGAAGGTGGTTCCATATTTTGCCGATAGAGTTGGCAAACAGGGCATCACCTGCCGAGTTGTTGGGTTTGAAGGTCAGTACCAATAGTTGCTGAGATGAGCATAATTGCCTAAGGGAAATATGAGGGCAGATAATATTATTGAGTGCAGGTATGTTGTCCGGTTGGTATAGGATTTTATGAGCTACTATGAGCTGGTTGAGCTGCAGTAGAGAAGGCAACTCGAGCCAGCCAATCTTCTTCAGATTATGGCAATGGTGTATCCTAAATGCTGTGCCTGGAGCAAACCTGGCAATGTGATTGTAGCAGGAGGATAATTTGTTGAAGTCAGATTTGTTTAGATTGGTGAAGAGAGGAGATGCATAGAGAAGGGTAGAGAGTAGATGGGAATGGGCAATAGCAGTTTGAGCGTGAGGTGTACGGAAAGTTTTGATCTTGTAAAGGGATCCACATTTTTTGTTAATAGTCTTAATTGTGTGATTTATATGAATGTCAAATTTGAGGCTATTATCTACTATGACCCCTAGAAATTTGGTTTGGTCATTGGGAGAGATGATGGTGCCATTTTTGGAGTTTATGGTGAAGAATAGGGGGGAGGACCTTTGGGTCGGGGAGAAAAGAAGTAGTTTAGTTTTATTGGGACTGAGGATCAATCGGCAATTAGTTAGCCAGTTCTCAACTGTGCTAAATGTGTTCTGGGTCAGTGACAGTAAGTCAGACGGAGAGTTGGCTGAGCAGATCAAAGCTGAGTCACCTGCATATTGAATGCAGGTGGCATTTGTAATGGCAGAGTGAAAATCATTTATAAAGATGGAGAAAAGCAGGGGGCCTAGTATAAAGCCCTGAGGGACTCCTACAGTGATGGGAAGGTGGCTGGATAGTTTATTGTGCCAGAGGACTGCTTGTTGTTTTCCAGCGAGGTAGGATTGGAACCATAGTAGAAAGTGGGCATCTAGGGAGATGGTCTGCAGTGTGTGGAGGAGACGTTGATGGTTGACCATATCAAAGGCCTTGGAGAGATCAAGAAAGAGTGCAGAGGAATGTTTGTTATTGTTACGGTTATGGTTAATGACATCAGAGAAAGATAGGAAAGCAGAGGTGGTACTGTGGTGTTGCCTGAAGCAATGCTGATAATTAGACAACAGTTTGTTATGAGTAAGGTAGTAAATAAGTAGTTTGTGGATACACCTTTCCATAATTTTGGCTAGGGGTGATAGAATAGCTATGGGTCTGTAATTTGACAGTTCTTTGGAGCTCCCTCCTTTGTGGAGAGGTATTACATGAGATATTTTCCATCTAAAGAGGATGGTTCCTTCAAAAATAGTTATGTTGATCAAGATAGAGATAGGGAGTGCTATGACATCTGCAACTTTTTGCAACTATTCAGCTGGGAGAAGGTCAGCAGCTAGGGTGGTAACTGTACAGCATCACAGATATAACAGTACAACACATCAGTATTACTACTTGATAGTTTGCATGAACACATGTACATGCATCTCAGGATTTCATGCCAGTATAACATTTTCACTGGCAGTGTTAGGGGTTCAGTGATGGTGTGGCACATGTCTTGAGGTTTGATGCATGTTTATAAAGTGTGCTCCATGCATTGTTTTGTAAGTGAACAATATTACAATGACAGCTTCCTTGCTCATTGATGATAGATTTGCAATGCTGTAGTTTCGAAGCACATTGGCATAATTGATGCATTGCCATGAGTCTCAAATACTGAAGTAACATTCATTATTTCACACGAAGCACATTGGCATAATTGATGCATTGCCATGAGTCTCAAATACTGAAGTAACATTCATTATTTCACACCACTTCATACTTCACTCATCAATTGCAGATTCTTCAGACAATATCCATTGGTATTACATGAGGCAGATGCATGCAATGCGCAGCTGTGTGTAGGGAATCCACTCATAATAGCATGTTGTTGCAAGTGTTGTTATCCATATGATTGACACCTATGTCAGCCAGGGATGCTTTACTCAAGTGTATTACATTTGGTATACTGTGAGTTCCCCCTCATCTGGTAGGCCACACAGAACTATTCTCTGGGATGCATGCCCATTAGGATTTGACACTGTAGACTTCCCTTCAAGATGTTCTACTAGATGCATGTGTAATGTGTATTTATGTGTTGTACCCAGTAAATGCAGAGATCATTGACAACATTGTTGGCATGGGTTTGATTCTTGCAAGTGTGGCTTGTGGCTTATGTGTCATGCCAATCTCTCAAATAGACAGGATTGCCCTTGAATTCAGCTCCAGGTTTTACACTGTCCAACTTAACCCCTCCAAAGACATGCACAATGTTAAACTGACATATTCTGGTAATGTCACAGATTAACACTGTTAATATTTTAAAATTGTTTCTGATAGTGTGCCTGCTTTTGTCAGTAGCTGCCCATGACTTTATTGTTATGTCTCCATACTTGTTTGTGAGGTGTGCTGACATTTCAGTCATATTCAAGCAAGTCATTTTGAAGATCTTCAGAACATGCTTATATCCCCGATTGTATATACCATCCTTGCTAAATGTCCTCTCCAGTGAGCATGTCAGTGATGTTTATATCACAACCATTCATCTCCATTGACATGTAACCTTGTGTGACAATCACATATTACGTCTGATGATATAAGTATACTTGCACAGGGAGGTGTACACAGCAGTACATACCGTGCTATCTACATATGCACTTAATATTACGCTACTGACTTGTCTTGGAAGTTTACATACATTGACATATTTGATCTGGGGTACATTGACATATTCTATCGGGTACATTGACATATTCTATCTGGAGTACATTAACATATTCTATCTGGGGTACATTGATGTATTCTGTCTGGGGTACATTGCCATATTCCATCTGGGGTACATTGCCATATTCTATTTGGGGTACATTGACATATTCTATCTGGGGTACATTGCCATATTCAATCTGGGGTACATTGACATATTCAATCTGCGGTACATTGACATATTCGATCTGGGGTACATTGCCATATTCTATCTGGGGTACATTGACATATTCGATCTGGGGTACATTTCCATATTCGATCTGGGGTACATTGACATATTCTATCTGGGGTACATTGCCATATTCTATCTGGGGTACATTGACGTATTCTGTCTGGGGTACATTAACGAATTCTGTCTGAGGTACATTGCCATATTCTATCTGGGGTACATTGCCATATTCTATCTGGGGTACATTGACGTATTCTGTCAGGGGTACATTGCCGTATTCTGTCTGGGGTACATTGCCATATTCTATCTGGGGTACATTGACGTATCCTATCTGGGCTACACTGACGTATCCTATCTGGGGTACATTGCCATATTCTATCTGGGGTACATTGACGTATTCTGTCTGGGGTACATTGACGTATTCTGTCTGGGGTACATTGCCATATTCTATCTGGGGTACATTGACGTATCCTATCTGGGGTACATTGACATATTATATCTGGGGTACATTGACGTATCCTATCTGGGGTACATTGCCATATTCTATCTGGGGTACATTGACGTATTCTGTCTGGGGTACATTGACATATTCTGTCTGGGGTACATTGCCATATTCTATCTGGGGTGCATTGACATATTCTATCTGGGGTACATTGCCATATTCTACCTGGGGTACATTGCCATATCCTATCTGGGCTACATTGACATATTCTATCTGGGGTACATTGACGTATCCTATCTGGGGTACACTGACGTATCCTATCTGGGGTACATTGCCATATTCTATCTGGGGTACATTGACATATTCTATCTGGGGTACATTGACATATTCAATCTGGGGTACATTGACATATTCTATCTGGGGTACATTGACATATTCGATCTGAGGTACATTGACATATTCTATCTGAGGTACATTGCCATATTCTATCTGGGGTACATTGACGTATTCTGTCTGGGGTACATTGACATATTCTGTCTGGGGTACATTGCCATATTCTATCTGGGGTACATTGACGTATTCTAGCTGGGGTACATTGACGTATTCTGTCTGGGGTACATTGACGAATTCTGTCTCAGGTACATTGCCATATTCTATCTGGGGTACATTGCCATATTCTATCTGGGGTACATTGACGTATTCTGTCTGGGGTACATTGCCATATTCTATCTGGGGTACATTGCCATATTCTATCTGGGGTACACTGACGTATCCTATCTGGGCTACATTGACATGTTCTATCTGGGGTACATTGCCATATTCTATCTGGGGTACATTGACGTATTCTGTCTGGGGTACATTGACGTATTCTGTCTGGGGTACATTGCCATATTCTATCTGTGGTACATTGACGTATTCTGTCTGGGGTACATTGACGTATTCTGTCTGGGGTACATTGCCATATTCTATCTGGGGTACATTGACATATTCTATCTGGGGTACATTGACATATTCTATCTGGGGTACATTAACATATTCTATCTGGGGTACATTGATGTATTCTGTCTGGGGTACATTGCCATATTCTATCTGGGGTACATTGCCATATTCTATCTGGGGTACATTGACATATTCTATCTGGGGTACATTGCCATATTCTATCTGGGGTACATTGACGTATTCTGTCTGGGGTACATTGACGTATTCTGTCTGGGGTACATTGCCATATTCTATCTGGGGTACATTGACGTATCCTATCTGGGCTACATTGACGTATCCTATCTGGGGTACATTGACGTATCCTATCTGGGGTACATTGCCATATTCTATCTGGGGTACATTGATGTATTCTGTCTGGGGTACATTGACGTATTCTGTCTGGGGTACATTGCCATATTCTATCTGGGGTACATTGAAGTATCCTATCTGGGGTACATTGACATATTATATCTGGGGTACATTGACGTATCCTATCTGGGGTACATTGCCATATTCTATCTGGGGTACATTGACGTATTCTGTCTGGGGTACATTGACATATTCTGTCTGGGGTACATTGTCATATTCTATCTGGGGTACATTGCCATATTCTATCTGGGGTACATTGACATATTCTACCTGGGGTACATTGACATATCCTATCTGGGGTACATTTACGTATTCTGTCTGGGGTACATTGCCATATCCTATCTGGGGTGCATTGACATATTCTATCTGGGGTACATTGCCATATTCTATCTGGGGTACATTGACGTATCCTATCTGGGCTACATTGACATATTCTATCTGGGGTACATTGACGTATCCTATCTGGGGTACATTGACATATTCTATCTGGGGTACATTGCCATATTCTATCTGGGGTACATTGACATATTCTATCTGGGGTACATTGACATATTCTATCTGGGGTACATTGACATATTCGATCTGGGGTACATTGCCATATTCTATCTGGGGTACATTGCCATATTCTAGCTGGGGTACATTGACGTATTCTGTCTGGGGTACATTGACGAATTCTGTCTGAGGTACATTGCCATATTCTATCTGGGGTACATTGCCATATTCTATCTGGGGTGCATTGACGTATTCTGTCTGGGGTACATTGCCATATTCTATCTGGGGTACATTGCCATATTCTATCTGGGGTACACTGACGTATCCTATCTGGGCTACATTGACATATTCTATCTGGGGTACATTGACGTATCCTATCTGGGGTACATTGCCATATTCTATCTGGGGTACATTGACGTATTCTGTCTGGGGTACATTGACGTATTCTGTCTGGGGTACATTGCCATATTCTATCTGGGGTACATTGACGTATTTTGTCTGGGGTACATTGACGTATTCTGTCTGGGGTACATTGCCATATTCTATCTGGGGTACATTGACATATCCTATCTGGGGTACATTGACATATTCTATCTGGGGTACATTGATGTATCCTATCTGGGGTACATTGGCATATTCTATCTGGGGTACATTGACGTATTCTGTCTGGGGTACATTGCCATATTCTATCTGGGGTACATTGCCATATTCTATCTGGGGTACATTGACATATTCTACCTGGGGTACATTGACGTATCCTTTCTGGGGTACATTTACGTATTCTGTCTGGGGTACATTGCCATATTCTATCTGGGGTGCATTGACATATTCTATCTGGGGTACATTGACATATTCTATCTGGGGTACATTGACGTATTCTCTCTGGGGTACATTGACATATTCTATCTGGGGTACATTGACATATTCGATCTGGGGTACATTGACATATTCTGTCTGGGGTACTTTGCCATATTACATCTGGGGTACATTGACATATTCTATCTGGGGTACATTACCATATTCTATCTGGAGTACATTGCCATATTCTATCTGGGGTACATTGCCGTATCCTATCTGGGGTACATTGCCATATTCTATCTGGGGTACATTGATGTATTCTATCTGGGGTACATTGACGTATTCTATCTGGGGTACATTGACATATTCTATCTGGGGTACATTGACGTATTCGATCTGGGGTACATTGCCATATTCGATCTGGGGTACATTGCCATATTCTATCTGGGGTACATTGACGTATCCTATCTGGGGTACATTGACGTATCCTATCTGGGGTACATTGACATATTCTATCTGGGGTACATTGACGTATCCTATCTGGGGTACATTACCATATTTTGCATGCCCTCTTCCTCTTTCTTCATTCTCATCAGTCATGTCTGTGTCCATTTTTATCAGCACAGTTTCCCTGCCTAGTGTATTTATGTTGCATTGTGTTTTCTCTTGCTGATCACCCCAGCATCCATTATTTCATTCTGCAAAAACTTATTGCAGTGTACATTGCACTGAGTACACTTTCTGTAATATGTTAATACTGCAGTCACTGCAGTGTTTTCATCCCTAGTAGTCATTGTATCTGTTCATGCAATCTCAAAAAGCAGACTTGCCTATAGGCAAACTTATATTCATGTTCTTTCTGTGTTCATGCTGTTGTGCAAGGTTTCCTGGCTGGCAACACTGTTGTTGGCCACAAAACCTTGCTTGTATCTGTGTAAGTGTGATGCACAGCATGCATATGTGATTAGCACTGCTGGTCATCATGTAAGCATACAAACTCCATGGAGGTTTCACACAAAACCTACATGGAGTTTATTGAATCTCCAGGTATAACTTTATTTTATAATGATTTTTTTTTTAATTTAACTGTAGATTAAATTTCTACCTTAACATAAGTTACAAAACAGCTTATCAGGGCTTGCCACCTGGCAGTGTAAACCTTGGCTCGAGTTGATTGTCACTACTGAAGTGACACCCTGAACCCATATGTAAACTGGGAAAAAAGGGTTGAAGATGGATGCATGGATTGAAATCAAGCAGACTGATAAAAGTGGGGGGAATTGTTATCTTTGACAAAGAAGATTATGTTAAGTTAATGAATGACATCTTGTTAGATAATAATATATATTAAAAGGTTGTTAGATATATTAAAAAGCTGTTGGTATTATATTTTTAACTGTATTTGTTAAATTATTCTTGTATTTCTGGAGCTTTTCTCCCCGGGCCTCCACTGAAATCTGCTAGGTAGCCTACTATGTAATTGTATCCGATTCTCTCTCTGAATAACACTACCTGATGATTTGTTATAATGTTTGCTCTTCTAATCACTAAAAATATTCTATATGTAATTTGTATTGTCTGCCCATCTAATCTCTGTAAATAATATATTTGTTATTTGTTATTTATAATATGTGACATGTTATGATGATTTGTTATTCCATGGAGCTTTTCTCCCCAGGCTTCTGCTGAAAATGGACATGCATCCAGTCGGGCTATCCCGGTCAACAAATGTAAAATAAAATAAAATAAAAATAAATAAATAAAAATGATCCATAAATATGATATTCACAATGACACTAAATATACAGAACTAACTGATATTGCCAACATCCTGGCAGATAGGTTCAGTGCTAACTTTACCCCCCTCACCCCCTAAAGGGCCCATCTCTATACCGGAAGAATACAAAGTTCCTGTAATCACGGCTGCACAGGTAAAAAACACACTCTCCAAACCCAAGAACACAGCATCCATGGGACCTGACAACATCCCAGGCTGCATTCTACATGAACTACAGAATGAACCGGTACCCCACCTAAGCACCCTGTTCAATCATAGCCTCACCTCAGGCTTTGTGCCCACTGAATGGCACACAGCAACAGTTATCCCACTCCACAAAGGGGGAGCCACAACGGACCCCGGGAACTACCGCCCCATTAGCCTAACAAACCTGGTCTGCAAGGCCATGGAACTTATAAACAAAGACATTGGTAATCTCCAAACTCTGTACCCCAATCAGTTTGGGTTTGTAAAAGGCAGATCATGTCTCCTAAACCTGATTGACTTTTTTGAAGCAGTCACCAAAGCCGTAGATGAGGGTAAGGTGGTTCACACAACCTATCAAAATCTTGACAAGGCTTTTGACACCATCCCCCACTCTGGAATTATAGATAAACTCACTAAACTAGGTATAAATCCCTATGTCACAAGATGGGTTGCCAACTGGCTCACTGACAGAACCCAAACTGTGAAAGTAGCAGACTCCAAATCTGACTTCAGACCAGTGACAAGTGGAGTACCACAGGGTTCAGTCCTGGGTCCCCTCCTGTTTTGTTTCTAATTTTCTGAAGTAAAGACTAACACAGAAGGTCTTTGGCTAAAGAAGTTCACAGATGACTGCAAACCAGGAGCCATAACTGAAACTCCTAATGATGCGGACATCCTACAAAAGGGCATCACTGAGACAGATGCCTGGTTTCAAAGCCATGGCCTCAAGCTCAGTGCCAAAAAGTGCACTGTCATCTCCTTTGGTAAAAACTCTGTACCCATGAGCTAACACATAGGTGGTAGTCTACTTGACACCAAAAGTGCGATACGAGACCTTGGAACACAGGTGGACAGTAGTCTCTCCTTTGATAATCACATCGCCACAGTAGTCAGGAAATCCTTCTACATGGCACACCTCATTACAAAAGGTTTCTCATCCAGGAAAAAAGAGGACATTGTTCCCCTCTACTCGTCACTCATTAAACCCATTATAGAGTACAACACCCCTTTTGGTATGTACTTCACAAGACATCTACAACAACTGGAAAGGCTGCAGAAATACCTCACAAAGAGGATTACCGGCTTCAAACAGAAGCCCTGCACAGACAGTTTCAAAAAACTCCAACTTTACTTCGTCGTATATTACCTACTCAGAGGCGATCTCTGTCTAACATAATAAGCTATGTCAAACCCAGAGCTGTTGGACATGCTCCACTTAAAGAAATCCCAATCCCTCCGAGCTACACACTCTAGGGACCTAAACTTTGTCACCACAATAAACAGAACATGCTGGAGGGATAGATTCCTGTCCCAGAGACTTCCCATACTCTGGAACAAACTACCTAACTATATCAAACAAAGCTCTTCATTAGCACTCTTCAAGAAAAATCTTGATGATTGGGTGGGAAATAGGAAATTCACCCCGGGGATCACCTCTGTGGCTCTGCTTGACAATGGCACAGAAAAATAATTTTCTTGGGTGGCGAAAGCCAGGGTACCTCTTTGGCTCGGCTTATATAGGCCCTAGGGCCGATAGCCTAGTACCTACCTATGAACCTATTGTGTATTTTAAATCAGACATATATGATTTATTTATTGGTGGAAGTTTATCTATAGAATTGTTTGAATATTTCCATGCTGTAGAACAATCCATTCTACCCATTGATGGACTTCTTAGAATATATAAAGATGCCCACAAAACTCTTCTTAGTCCTAATGTTTTACAAGTTACTAAATATTTTAAAGGGTTTAGATACTTAGCATAATAGAAATCGATATGAACAATTTTATTTAGTAACCATAGATAACAAATCATTGCTCACAGTGATAACAAACCACAAAGGGAAGAGTTTGTACATATTTATCTATTTATTTATTTGTTTATATTTGTTTATCAAGGTAGTGCATTGATCAATATTGACTAATTTCAGGCTTAGTCCAAGTGAAATACATTCTAGGGACCAAGCACAGTGCAATATACAATCAAACAGATTGCAATGTACAATGTATACAGTCAATTTAAAGTGGTTCAATCATCAGTAAATATTGAGAGAGGATATAGACTTGGAAAGAAGATAGGGATAGTGGCATTTGGCTTGGATGAATAAGTGCTTTTTTGTGTTATATTCTAAATGTGGAATAAGTATTAATTTTATTTATGTTGATGGGGAGAGCTTATCACACAGTAGCGATCTATCAAATAATATTGATTTAGTTAACGAAAAGATTAATTTGATGTGTACTGTTCCCTGTCAATGTTTTCCATATTATATTTAGCCACTTGAGAGTTTATGTTTTCAGTAGCCGAACATAGTCCTCTTTCATTGATTGCTTAGACATAGGGTCACCAGAAAAAAAACAGTGATGGACAACATGTTTGCAGAATGTTTCCTTCAAGGAAGTAACTGCTCACAAAAGGGGTTTGCAAAGGTACTGATACTTTTGGTAAGTTGTTCTCTGTCACATTTACATGTTCATTATCCCAACATACCACATTTGGAAATCGTATTCCCTTATAAGAGCTTTCCGCAACAGAGGTGCACCAAGTAATATGGTAGCAGTTCTGCACAGACACACACTTCTCTTTCCCTTCTTATCCTACCCTGGTCTGCTGCTATTAACTATATTGATTAAAACTCTTATTAAAGAAGAGGAAGCATGGTTTACTACCACATGCATGCTAATAAAGTTATTTTATTCCTGAAATAGGATAGTGTGCACATGAGGGACAACTGAAGGGAAATATCTGAAAAGAATAAGTGAATATCATTAGTTTTCTGGCTTCTCTGTGTGTTTCTCTGAACAGATATAATCATGTGTGAAGCAGGTGACCTGAAATAGCTATAGCACTGTGAGGCACTAGCTTAGTCATGAAAAGTATTAAATTGTGTTTCACTTCCCTTCATTCATTCTTCTGTCTAGTCCCACCTCATGCTCTCACTTCCTCACTGAATGCGAATGAACATTTCAACCTGTTAAGGATGACAGTTTCATCTTTCACAACTTTATGATCACATTTTCTCTTCTTTTAGCTACTAGGATTTTCCAGCACATCATGTTTGCCACAAGCACTGCTGAATTGAATTTAAAACTGATTTGCAGTCTTGCTGTATGTAGCACATGCTCGAAATCAGCACAGACCTCATTTTAGAAACGACCTTATATTGCATTAAGAAGGATGCTGTTTTATTTATGTAATGTCTTGCTAGGTTAAAGCAAGGGGCTCAAATTCATGGCCCCAAAGCTGCATGCAAAAACTCAAAATGGGCTATAGTAATATATAATAATAATAATAATATAGGCTACCAGTTGCCTAGTTATTTATTTTTGTTAGTAAGTTTCATTTGAAAGTGAGACTGCTTGTCTTTAAAGGCTAGTAAGGTCTGCACTCGTGAATATAGTACATTGCAACTTTTAATACAGAGCTGTGTTGACAATGTCATGCAAGGATCCTTTGGTTTATCAGATGTTTTCATTTCTGCTCCCAGACCCCTGCTTATACTTATCAAGGGTACCAGAACTTGTCAGAGATTTGGGATGCATGGCTAGGCTTAAAAAGACCCTTGTGGTCATTAGCCTAGTAAACACCTATAAATCTATGAACTTGTCCAAGACCCCAACGAGTTGTATTGAGTCAATGGAGTTGTTGGTTACTGTTTATGACTCAAGTAAAGAACTGTTGGATGTATTTTTTTTTACTTAGATAAAGAGAATTTGTTATTTGTGGGGGTTCAGGCTCATAAGTTGTGAGACATGTCCCTGTAGGGACATTTACACATGAATTACAATTATGCTGTGCAGACACATGGCTGTGTCAAATTCAATTTTGATACAGAGAAACTTGAAACACTGTGCCCATAGCTGGAATAACCCAGGAAAAGAAATTAAATGGAATGTGCCTGATGCCTGTGTCAAGTGGATCATGTACGGGTGAACAAACAGGTGGTGGCTTGGTAACAGTGGCTGAAAGTGTTAGTTCAACGGGTTACTGTATTTCTTTTAACAGATGCATAGCTAAAGTGGGGCAAATCAAGCAGCCACTTTGAGTAGAAGGCATTAAGAGCTGTGATATGAAAATGTAGTTCAGATGGTAGTGATCTGAATACTGGTATGGAAATGATTTCCAAAACTATTTTTGTGATCAGGACTGAAGCACTTACTTCAGTTTTAATGTGTGATATAATCTGTACCAAGCAATTTGCTACAGTTTTTAACAGCATTTTTTTTTCTTTTGGTCCTGAAGTAGACAAAAGAGATGAGAGATACAGCATCATTTTTTACATCTCAACTTTGAATTGAGGGGCACAGAGAATATTGCAGAAGAAGTGACCTGACTGTCCTTAGGTGGAAAGCATGATCATCAGATCAGAAAACAGACCCTTGCATTCCATTTTTTCTCCTCAGCTTAGAGTTGAGGGGTGCTAGAATGGGGAGCAGTAATGGGCCCTAGATGAGCCAGCTATGACTTTGCTCACATACTGGACCGTAAGTGTGAGTACAGCAATACACAACATTTTTCTGGTGCTGTTGCACACTACTACAACTTGCAGTTAGATAAGCATGTACTGTACATAAAGCAGAAACTACCATCACTTCCCCTCTCACTTTAGTAATGGTATTGCAATTGTCAGAAAACGTTAATTAGTAACACCCTTTAAAAATGAGTTTACTGTCTTATTCAGACCTGTAACAAGGGTCGGGTGAAATGAGTAGGTGGGCCAACTGCAAGCAGGTAGTGGACATGAATGATTTCTTTGCCAACAAAACAATTGCTTCTCAGCTTGTAATGCAGGCATTATTGGCATGCTTAAAATAGTTGCAGCCATGCTTTTATAGCTATTTAAGTGACAGTTCATATGAAAAGACAAGCATAGAGCTGTTATGTATGTCATATAAAAGAAAATCAGTGACAACACAACACAGCTGTAGGAAAACAACTATTTATTATAAAACAAAAATAAAATGGCAAGCACTTTCACAATGACTTAATCGTTTCATCAGACCAACAAGCAAGAGATAAATAATTGTTTTCCTACAGCCGTGTTGTGTTGGCACCGATTTTTTTTTTATATTGTTTATACGTTTTTGGATGCCACACTACTTTCCGGTCATTTGTTTTTTCTTTGGAACTGTTATATATGTGCTTAACAGGCCTCTGTTATGTTCACACAATGATTTCTACAAAAGTTAACAGTACTAGCCAAGAAGTAGCTTTATGAATGAAAATGATTGTAGTCTGTGAACAGAGCAAACAAACATGAAAGTATGAATAACTTTATTATTTTTTTTTATTGTACTGAGGAAAAGATGGATTTTCTGTCAGGTGCAACTCTACACCTTACGATGTTGTCTTACAGTTATCTAGCTTTATAGTAAAACAATTTAATATCCTTCACACTAAAGAGGTCTCCTGTCCTTTTTCAGTTAAGTTTTTACTTCTTTGAACTTTTCTGTACATATGCATGTTTGAGTCTCACTGTTCCAGGGCATTTTACAGATCATCTTTAAACAATGCTTGATTTCATTGCCATACTGGTAATTGTTGTAGAAGTTAAAGTTGTGAGAACCTATTTCTGTTCTGCATCAGGTACAACTGTTTGTCTCACAATGCTGTTTTCCTTCCATATGTACTTTTGTGCACCTTTTATGCATCAGCTTGATGTGGGATAACACAGAAATGTAAAAGATGCTGTACCTGAGAGGTCTGTACACTGATGTTATTAAAATTGTAGTTAATGATAATTTTAGTTTGAGAGTGAGACAGGCATAATGTAAAACCAGGTAACGCTACAGCCCAAAAGGTCATTTGAGTTTAAGACTCTTGGATTAAAGTATTTAATAACGGTAGCGTCATTCTGGTTATTCATTTTCTAAATGAAAAATCAAATGCAAACATTCACATTAGTCAGAACTTCCATAAAAGTTTACCATGGGTTGTGTCGAGGAATGTGTCCTTTCAAAAACCTTAATCTATTATTGAATAAAAGTTAATAACAATAAAGCAGTACTGCTCTTTACGTAGTGAGCTACATTTGGAGCAGTTAGTACTTGTCCTCCAAATGTGCATAATGTACTTGTACTTTCGAATGTAACAAACACTGCTTTTTTGTACACATGACTGGTCTGCACTCTGCTGTTTCATTGTTCCCATTTCTGGCTTTGCTGGAACAGTCAGCTATTAACCACTTGTTTAGTTCAAGTTTCTGCTTTGTATTTTATCCTGTTTATTGGAATATAAGTTCCCTGAGCTATTTGCATTAAGTATCTGTTTATCTTATCTTCTCCTAAGATATGCATATTGTTCAAGTTTAATTGTTTGTATCATTGTAAGCAAAGTATTTGGTGTATTGTTCTCTTTCAGCATGTGCTTAGATAAATACAACTCTGCACCTACAAGTTTGTAAGTAGTCTTTTTTCAGTAATGTCAGTCAAACTGATTGTGTTATATTTCTATATATTTCATAGTGGAATCACAAGAAAGTTCCAAATCCGCAGAGCTGTTTTCATTATACATGCAGAGACCAAGTTTCACTCCCTTTCTAGGGCTTATAAGATGACATTAGTTCATGTAGTTTGCTATGCATAAGTGATCCTCACAACAGTTAAGAAATTTGCTCTATTTTCCATGATGCCCTTTTGACAAATGAATGACCCGGGCAATTTTATTATGTTGACAAGCCATACCTCTCAACCTCTTAATTGAAGAATTCTGGACAAAAAACAATGGGGGAACAAAGGTCTAAAAATAGGGTTAGATTTTAAATACTGCTCTTATAAACTTAGCTGCTAGAATAACAGGATTTATGTTAGCATGTATTTTTGGTTGCATATGAAGCCTGAAACTCAAATATGTCTCATTTTTTGGTCATTATTTAGTCCTCCATGAATAGCTAGAAAACTATAGATTTTATATGGAACAGACCAAATTTTAAGGCAAAAATCTGGACATTCTGCGAAAATCTGTATAGTTGAGAAGTAGATATTTATAGAACAGACATGATTTCAGTTGATTTAAACTGCCTTAAACAAGAGCTCATAAAATTGTGTGATATTTTCTTGTTGTTTAAATATTATTAACCAAAAAAAGTATACAGTGCATTTAATGTGGGTACTACTCTGAAATACATGCAGACATTTAGTGGCCACTCTGTAGTCCCCATGGTGTAATGTGCAGAGGTCATTTGCAATGAATTTATCTGTTACAGCTCCCACTATGCCATGATGAATGAGTTTTATTATTGCTTTGTTACACATCTCTATGTTTTGTGACACATCTCTATGTTTTGTGATTTCCCCTGGATGCAACCTACCAGCATCTGCTTGGGGACAGCTGGTTTCTTTCCTCTCCTCTAGGGTATATCTCAAATTCAGAGTGAAGTACTCTACGCTATGATAATAATTAGGGAGAATGAAAAAGAGGAACTGTCTAAATCATTAAGTATACTTTCATGCAGGAGCAGATAATCAGTAAACATCACTTTTTGATTGCCTTTTTTCCCTTTGAATCTTAAGTTGTTGCCCAAATTGTTCATAAGGAAGCGTTAAATACCCATCATTTAAATAAAACAGCAAGATCTATACTACTTAGAACAGTGTTTCTGTGAGCTGCAAAGCAGATACAGTCTTTATAATATCTTCTTTAAAGCCAGTCTACTTTTGGGCAAGGAAAAACACCTTTATATTTTCATGTAAGCTTGTGTTCATTTGGCCAGTGCTACAGTTCATCCACTCATAGAGCTGTATAACCGACTATGTTTGGTAATGAGAATGCCATAACGGCATGCTGTAGACACAGTCGTTAAGTAATTCATCAACCTCTACTTAATTTGTGATGGACATACATCCTTTTTGGAGAGTTGAAGAACAACTTGTTAACCATGTGTGAAAAGGCATATATACCATATGTGCTAACTGTGGCTTAGCAAGATATTTTTACAGCTTTTTCATCTGACCTATATCACTGTACACAGACATCTCCGAGGAAAATATAATAACTTCCTTCACGTTAACAATGGAGAATTTGGAAACAATTTTATTTATTTTTTATTTACTCTTTGTTGACTGGGATAGCCCCTCTAGGCTAATGGCTCTTTTCATGGGAGAACCAAGTTGTATTTATACTACTTGGGGAGAATTTGGTCTGGCATCAGGGAGCTTGCTGTAATCTTTTTAATGGATGCCATGGGATCTTCTACATACACCTCAGCTACCACCAACTGGCATTAGTAATCTAGCTACCTGGTGTGGGAACAGAATTCACACCATTCTGCACTAAATCCTGTTGCATCACTGACACATATCCCTAAAGACATCCTTAAAGTATGCTAGCTAAAGCTTGTCATTACCACCCCCCAGCAAGAATATATGGACAGAGGAGGCAGCTATCCATTGCATATACTCGATTGTTTGATGTTCTTACTCTTTACAATAACTCAAATACTGCATTGTTCTAAGCTAATCTTACAGAGAAAAGAAAGAAATATACTTAAAATGCATGCAGTTAGCTGAACTATTGGATGCTTGTTTGTAATGCTTATTTAAACCTTAAGTTTTAGCTCAGAAAAGTTCCTATTTCTTGATCTTTATAGTCTAAACTTCAGCTGCTGAAGTACTGGATGTGCTGGATTCTATAAAAAAATAAATAAATAAAAAACACCAGAAAAAGCCAGACATTTTTTCTTAAACAACAATTTATTTTCTGCCACACCTCTTCAGAAATGTATTTTCTTTGTCTAAAGTAACATTGACTTCTATCATAGAGTCTTCGGGAAGGATATTCCAGTCATTTATCACCTTATCTAGGAAAAAGAGTTTTAACTTTTTCATTCTCTCTTTATGGCGCAGTTGGGTATCATGCACTGTTTCCAATGTTGATCTAAATGCATTCTTGTCTACATCTTTGCAAAGATGAGGACACCAGAACTGTGCACATTACTCTAGGTGGGATGTTAGGAGCTTCCCAGATAAGGCAATAATATCTTCTTTTCTGCTGCTGGTGAGGCCGCTGTGTAGCTTTCACATTACACCACCAGCTTTTTTGCCACCATCAGTTGTTTACCTTCTTACCATCTGATATGACTAGTCCTAAGTCTCTTTCTAGTTTAGTGGTTCATACTGCCTAGATGTCAGCTGTGTACCACTTTTCAGAGTTATTGCTTCCTTTAGCCTCGGTAAGTTTTTTTATGTAACTGGGTAAGTTTACTCAACAAAAATGCCTTTGTACAGGAGTGACTCATAAGTTCAAAGTCACACAGTAGACAAATGGACACTGAGGGATTCAAGCATAAAACTACAAAGTGAATCTCTTTTGCGGCTCATAACCTTAACTGTCTGCTCTAATCTGTCATATGTTCTTCTTTCTGAGTGGACTCCATTTTCTCTTATCATCTGCATCTTTTCTCCAGCCTGTATTTTACCAATGCTACTGCAATAATTATAACTGAGGATCATTCTAAACTGTTCTTATGGATAGTGTCGCACCAAATGTCTTACTAACATCTAAGTTGACTGCAATTATAACCCCCTTTTTGTACATTAATGTATTGTCAGTGTACAATTGTCGGTAATGAGTCTAACATTTATACATTGTCAGTGTGGCATTGGTGGTAATGTATCTAGCATTTATGTATTATCAGTGTGGTGCTGTTAGTGATGTGTCTAAGATTTACATATTATCAGTGTGGTACTGGCAGAGATGAGTCTGACATTTGTATATTGTCAGTGTGGTATTGGTGGTGATGTGTCTGACATTTACGTATTGGCAGTGTAGTATTGGTGGTGATGTGTCTAACACTTACATATTGTCAGTGTGGTCTTGGTGGTGTTGGGTCTAACATTTACATATTGTCAGTGTGGCATTGGTGGTGGGGAGTCTAACATTTACGTATTGTTTCAATATTTTTAATTTCTCCAAGTATTTTGGGTTTCTAATACCATGACGGGAATGGACCCCATTCCTAAGTCAAAGTATAATCAAAGTTCATGAAATCAGTATTGTTTCAATCTTTGATGTCAGCCAAAAGTGCTCTTCGCAGTACCTGCAATGTGCCCAGTAATGACTTCTTCAGCAATTCATATGAAGTTACATGTATTGGTAACATATCCAAATACGATTGTAAATTCTTTTTTATAAGACACTTTGCTCCTACTACTATTGGAACTGTCTGGGTATCTTTCTTCCACATTGCCCTCATTTCTGCCTGCAGATCCTGATATTGTATGACTCTGTGTCTGTCTGTACACAAGACACTGTAGTCAATGGGTGTGGTGATTTCAATAATCAATGTGACTCTTGTCTTCTTTTCTTGGACCACTATATCTGTTTTTCTAGCATCTATCTTTTGAACTGTTGGTAATGGATGATCCCATGTAATGTAGACTTCTTCATTTTTTATGATGCTTTGTGGCTCATGTTGCCAGTATTTTTCAGTCACTTCAATACCATAATGTTGGCATAATCCCCAGTGCAACAGTCTTGCCACATTATTATGCCTTTCACTATACAGTCCTTCTGCCATTAGTATGTAGCAACCAGCAATGATGTATGCAACTGTTTCCAATTTGGTTTTACAAAACCTACATTTGTCTGTTTCTCCGTAACCTTTTATCTCTTGGTTTGAATTCGCCCCTCCTTAACCATTCCTGTGTTTGTTCCTGTTCAACATGAGGATCTTCCAGAAGTTTTCTATACTTGCAACTATATTTATGCTTTTTCCACATTTCTTGCCTTCTAATCTGATTCTTCACCTTATATTCTTTCTTTTGTTTTTTTTTTTTGGCACATTCAGTTGCTGCCTGATTTTCTTCTACTTCTGTTTTGATTTCCATTCCTGCTTGACGCTGATAAACTTCTGTTAGATTATGCAGAGAGGTCATCTTTATGCAGAGCAAACTGGTTTATAGTTTGTATTTTGTTCCTAGGTGTCAGTGCTGTTTTCAGAATTAATTTAAGTCTTCTGAAGTATTCCTTACTAAGTTTTATTCACATTTGTTCATGTTTTATTGTTGATCCTTCATCAGTTCCCAAATATTTATACATGCCTTCTTGCTCAAGTTCTTTTCTATCACATTCTTGTCCCAAACTGCAGTTTTCCTGCTTTAAATGTTGCTTTTGCATATTTGTCAAGACCAAATGACATTCTTATATCATCTGAAAAGTTTTGACAACTTGCAGTTGTGCTTTCAGTTCCTCATCTGATGAGCTACACAGTTTTAAATCATCAACAAAGAGAAGATAAGTCTTTACACTTTGTTGTTTTCTAGGAGCCAGATTATAATCATGGCCTAAGCTGTTAAGTAAACAGTTTAATGGGTTAAGGGCAAGGCAGGACAGCAGCAGTGACAACGAGTCATCCTGGAATATCCCCCTTTACATTTTTATCCCTTTTATCCAAGAATGCGGGATACTATCAAATGCTTTTTTGTAGTCAATCCATGCTATAGTTAGATTCTTCCTCTTTTTACAGTTCCCCATAATGCTTTATTTGACAACAAATGATCCTTTGTTCCATATGACTTTCTTTTATCGCCTATTTGTTCTACTGCCATAATTGAGTTTTCATCTAAATGACTATAAACTCTGTCTGCATCACTTCCCGTGTATAGTTTATAGGTCGTCAGAAGGCAAGTTATTGGTCTATAATTTTTAGGGTAGCTTGCAGGTTCACTCTTAGGTAGGAGCATTGTTTTTCCTGTTGTTAACCTGGTTGGTGTCTGTTCAGGGTGCACATATAAATAGTTCTTACTCATGGCTAAATCTTTGTGCAAAGATGTTAATAACCAGAAGTTAGATATTGCATTTGGGCCTGGGGGTTCCAATTAGAGGCTTTTCTTAACTTTGTTTCAATCTCTCTGGCTGTTACTTCATCCCATTTCATATCCTGTACCTTTAAACCTCTTATTATTTCTTTAACTTCTTCTATCCATTTAGTATCTTTGTTATGTTCAACAAGAGCTTCATAGATACTTCTCAGAAATGTATCTATTTCTTCTTTTTTTTGGCGGTCATTCAATTATTTTTACCTTATTTCCCAATTTTCTATAAAATTTTTTTGGGTCATCAATAAATTGTTTATTTTATACTTTTCCTTTATATTTATCTTTGTATCTTGTAAGTTTTTCTGCCTGTGCTGAAATTTTTAGTTTGTTATTTGCGATAGCGCATGATAAATCCTGGCCAGTTCTAATACTGTGCATTGCTTTTATCATGTCTATCTTTCTGATTGCGTTTGTTGATCTGTTCCCTCTTCTGTACTTTTCTAATAGTGACACTTCTTGTCTTAGTTGCTTTATAGTTTCCTCTATTCAGTACTTCCATGATGGTATTCGATTTCTCCCCTTCCTTTCCCTCACTACCCTGTGTTCTTGTGGTAGAACTTTATCAGTTATTAATTTAGCTGCACAGTAATATATCCTGTTTACTTCTGTTGTACCGCATAGATCTCTATGAACAGTCCTAATTACTGTGTTTATTTGTTTTATCAGACTTCTGACTTTTGGGGTTTTATTAACCTTCTGTAGTCTATTTCTTTCATTGATCTTAATATATCTGTCTTGTAATGTCTTTCGGCTATTCCCGGTTAGGGGTCGCCACAGCGGAACTCCAGTCCACTGATTGGCAGTGGATTTTTACAGTGCCGAGTTGCCAGGCCGATGCCCAGCTTTCAAAGAAGGCACATCCATTCATGCACGCACCCCTACCTGCATGTCTTTAATGTCATTCAATGGTAGGGAGGACATGCAGACTCTACACAGAAGGTGCTCCAGCTGTGAAATGACAAAGCTAACTGCTGTACCACTATATCTATTAAATCAAGCAACTCTTCTCTTAGCTCATTTTCTTACAAACTGAGGGCACATCCCTTGTTTTCCAATTCCTGTGGGCATTGTATGGAAGATTCTGCAGCATCTTCCTGTGGCACAGTCTCTTCAATTTCCTCCTGTGCCATCCATTGCTCTATCATATAGAAACCCACTGGCCTATCACTCCTCAGCATTGATTGCATCAGAGTTTCCACAGTTTTGTGTTCCTTTCCTTGCTGTCTAGCTTCAAGTAAACGTCTATACCAGTTCCTGTGGAAGGCTTCAAATTGCCTTCATATGGCACCTGACCAATTGCTTCCTGTTCCACTGGTTTCCCCTTAATTTGGATATCCACTACTCTACCCTGTTGTGATGCTTTCTGAATGAGATTTTCTACCCTAAACCCTTTACTTTGTAGGTACTCCATAACCTCAGTTTCTATTTCTTTAACTTCTTCATTAGTCATCTCCTTTTCTACTTTTCCTCTTTGTCTTCTTATTTTTTGTATTGTAAAGTTTTCCATATCCAGATTCCTTTGTCTGTATTTCTCTTAAAGTATCTTTGGTGCTGCTCTTTTTGTATTGGTTAGTTTTGCTTTCTCTTTTGCATACATATACGTCCATATTAAATCTCTTTTTCTTTCTCATGCAGTATTGAAGTTAGTATTGCTATAATAATGTTTATCTATTGCTAGTACTGAAGTTAGTATTGTTATAAGAATGTTTATCTATTGCTATTACAAAAAAAAAAAAAAAGTTTTTCTTTTTTGTTTTATTTCCTAACTGCTACTACTTTCTATATTTCAGTTTGTATGTATCTTTACTGTACTTCTTTTTACATTGTATTTTTGCATATGTCTTGGAGCTTTTCTCCCCGGGCCTCTACTGAAAATGGACATATATCCAGTTAGACTAGCCCAGTCAACAAATGTAAAATATAAATGTCCATATTTCTTCTTCAGATGTTTCCTGATCTTCCTGTTTCTCCCTGCTTTGGAAATTTTCCTCCATCCTGCTGTGATGTAACCTGTGTTAGACCTTCTATACCAAATCCTTCACTTTGTAGGCACTCCATAACTTCAACTTCTGTTTTTTAACTTCTACTTTACTAATCTTCTTTTTTTTTTTTTGTAACATTTTGCATATCCGGATGTCTTTGCCTGCATTTCTCTTTGAATATCTTTGGGGCTACCTTCATTACATTAATTAATTAGGCTTTCTCCTTTGCATAAATATTGCACCATATCAAATCTCTCTTTCTTTCCTGTGTCCATATTTATTTTTTGGTTTTGTTGTTTATATTTTCACACTTCCTCAGATGCTTCTTTTTCCAAACAGATCAAGGTTTCTTGATCTATATACTATTTTTCGCAAATCTGTTGTATCAATGAACACAAATTATCATTTGAAGCTTCTGACAGTTTTTCTTGCATAAGTATTTTTCTTTCCTCTAATTCTCTATTAATCATTTTGTATATCTTGTATCTGGAAATTCTGAGCTTTCTGCATAATGGTGACAATACATCATTTCTTTCTTATCCTCAATAGTCCACTTTATCATCTTTATGGCTCTTCTTTGGCCTATCATATCAGTTTTTGTGATTTTTGTAGACTGCTACTTCCTTCTACAGCAGGGGGGACACCCCCCACCCGGGCCAGGCCTGGCCCCATTGTAACAATTTTTCCATATTTTGAGGATTCTGCACTGTCATCTTTTCCAGTCCTGACACCAGTGCGCCTACCAGGATTGGACACTTTTATATCCTGGGTCTTGTGCACCCAGCTATCTTTTTTAGTTTTTGACCTACGTCTGTCCATTATATACACTATATAAATTCAGTGTATATGTACCAGTGTTGCTTTGGTGAGATTTTGTGAAAACAAGGTCCACCTCATGAAGGTACTCACCAAGATTTGAGGATGAATTCAATTTCGGCACTACTACTCTCCTTTGCTTGCTGACTTTTCATCTATACATTCAGAGTCAGTGTGGTATTGGTTATGATGGGTCTAACATTTACATATTGCCAGTGTAGTATTGGTGCTGGGAAGTCTAACATTTGCATATTGTCAGTGTGGTATTGGTGCTGGGAAGTCTAACATTTGCATATTGTCAGTGTGGTATTGGTGGTGATGTGTCTGACATTTACATATTGTCAGTGTGGTACTGGTGGTGATGAGTGTAATATTTACATATTGTCAGTGCAGTATTAGTTTTGGGTAGTCTAACATTTACATATTGTCAGTGTGTTATTGGTAGAGGTGAGTCTGACATTTACATATTGTCAGCGTGGTATTGGTGGTGATGTGTCTGACATTTACATATTGTCAGTGTGGTATTGGTGGGGATGAGTGTAATATTTACATATTGTCAGTGTGGTATTGGTTGTGGGTAGTCTAACATTTACATATTGTCAGTGTGGTATTGGTGGGGATGTGTCTGACATTTACATATTGTCAGTGTGGTATTGGTGGTGATGTGTCTGACATTTACATATTGTCAGTGTGGTATTGGTGGTAATGAGTGTAATATTTACATATTGTCAGTGTGGTATTGGTTGTGGGTAGTCTAACATTTGCATATTGTCAGCGTGGTATTGGTGGTGATGTGTCTGACATCTACATATTGTCAGTGTGGTATTGGTGGTGATAAGTGTAATATTTACATATTGTCAGTGTGGTATTGGTTGTGGGTAGCCTAACATTTACATATTGTCAGCGTGGTATTGGTGGAGATGAGTCTGACATTTACATATTGTCAGTGTGGTATTGGTGGTGATGTGTCTGACATTTACATATTATCAGTGTGGTATTGGTGGTGATAAGTGTAATATTTACATATTGTCAGTTTGTCAGTGTGGTATTGGTTGTGGGTAGTCTAACATTTACATATTGTTAGCGTGGTATTGGTGGTGATGTGGCTGACATTTACATATTATCAGCGTGGTATGGGTGGTGATGTGTCTGACATTTATATATTGTCAGTTTGGTATTAGTGGGGCAGGTAGTGGTAGTGATGAGTGTAATATTTGCATATTCTCAGTGTGGTATTGGTGGACATGAGTCTGACATTTATATATTTTCCATGTGGTATTGGTGGTGATGTGTCTAACATTTACATATTGTTAGCATGGTATTGGTGGAGATGAGTCTGACATTTATGTATTGTCAGTGTGGTATTGGTGGTGATGTGTCTAACATTTACATATTGTCAGTGTGGTCGTGGTGGTGTTGGGTTTAACATTTACATATTGTCCATTTAATTTTGCTGATACCTGGGTATAACATTTACATATTGTCAGTTTAATATTCGTGATACTCAGTGTAACGTTTATGTATTGTCAGTTTAATGTTAGTGATTCTGGGTAAAACATTTACATTTTGTCGGTTTAGTATTGATGATACTGGGTATAACATTTACATATCATCAGTTTAATATTAGTAACACTGAGTATAACATTTACATGTTTTCAGTTTAATATTAATGATACTGGATTTAGTAACAGTGGTACTGGGTATAACATCTACATTTTGTCAGTTTAGTATTGATGATACTGGGTATAATGTTAACATATCATCAGTTTACTATTAGTGACACTGGGTATAACATTTACATGTTGTCAGTTTAATATTGGTTGCACTGGGTATAATATTTATATATTGTCAGTTTAGTAATGGTAATACTAGGTATAACATTTACAAATTGTCACTTTAGTATTGGTGGTACTGGGTATAACATTTATATATAGTCAGTTTAGTACTGGTGGTACTGGGTATAACATTTACATATTGTCAGTTTAATATTAGTGACATTGGGTATAACATTTACATGTTGTCAGTTTAATATTAGTTATACTGGGTATAACATTTTCATATCATCAGTTTAATATTAGTGACACTGGGTATAACATTTATATATAGTCAGTTTAATATTAGTGACATTGGGTATAACATTTACATGTTGTCAGTTTAATATTAGTTATACTGGGTATAACATTTTCATATCATCAGTTTAATATTAGTGACACTGGGCATAACATTATAGTCAGTTTAATATTGGTGGTACTGGGTATAACATTTATATATACTCAGTTTAGTACTGGTGGTACTGGGTATAACACTTACATATCATCAGTTTAATATTAGTGACACTGGGTATAACATTTACATGTTGTCAGTTTAATATTAGTGACACTGGGTATAACATTTACATGTTGTCAGTTTAATATTAGTGACACTGGGTATAACATTTGCATGTTGTCAGTTTAATATTAGTGGTACTGGGTATAGCATTTATATATATAGTCAGTTTAGTATTGGTGGCACTGGGTATAACATTTACATATCATCAGTTTAATATTAGTGACATTGGGTATAACATTATAGTCAGTTTAATATTGGTGGTACTGGGTATAACATTTATATATACTCAGTTTAGTACTGGTGGTACTGGGTATAACATTTACATATCATCAGTTTAATATTAGTGACATTGGGTATAACATTTACATGTTGTCAGTTTAATATTAGTGACACTGGGTATAACATTTACATGTTGATTTAATATTAGTGATACTGGGTATAACATTTACATGTTGTCGGTTTAATATTAGTGATACTGGGTATAACATTTAAATATCATCAGTTTAATATTAGTGTCACTGGGTATAACATTTATATACTGTCAGTTTAGTATTGGTGGTACTGGGTATAATGTTTACATATCATCAGTTTAGTATTCGTGGTACTAGGTATAACATTTATATATTGTCAATTTAGTATTGTGGTACTGGGTATAAGAATTTACATGTTGCCGGTTTAGTATGGGTGATACTGAGTATAACATTTACAGATTGTCAGTTTAGTATTGGTGGTACTGGGTATAACATTTACATGTTGTCGGTTTAGTATTGGTGATACTGGGTATAATATTTACAGATTGTCAGTTTAGTAATAGTGGCACTGGGTATAACATTTATATTTTGTTCATTTAGTATTAGTGATACTGGGTATAAAATTTACATTTTGTTCATTTCGTATTAATGGTACTGGGTATAACATTTACATTTGGTACTGGGTATAACATTTACATTTTGTTGATTTAGTATTGGTGGTACTGGGTATAACATTTACATTTTTGTTGATTTAGTATTGGTGGTACCGGGTATAACATTTATATTTTGTTGATTTATTATTGCTGGTACTTGGTGTAACAGTTGCATTTTGTTGATTTAGTATTGGTGGTACTGGGTATAACATTTATATTTTGTTGATTTAGTATTAGTGGTACTGGTTATAAGATTTACATTTTTGTTGATTTAGTATTGGTGGTACTGGGTATAACATTTATATGTTGTTGATTTAGTATTGGTGGTACTGGGTATAACATTTTGTTGATTTATTATTAGTGGTACTGGGTATAACATTTACATTTTGTTGATTTAGTATTAGTGGCACTGGGTATAATATTTACAAATTGTCATTTTAGTATTAGTGGTACTGGGTGTAACATTTACATTTTGTTGATTTAGTATTAGTGGTACTGGGTATAACATCTACATATTGTTGGTTTGGTATTGCTGAGTTTGGGTTTGACATTTACATATTGTCAGTGTACTGGTAACAGATAAAACATTTCACTATGTGAAAAAAAATCTGTCTTGTGTTTAGTGAGCTTTTCTTTGGAGTATGGGTTAATACCTATCATGCAATAATTTCATGTCTGGATGGTGGAAGTTAACTTCTTCTCATATAATCTTGGGGTCACTTTCATTGACAGTTTGGCTACATACACCATTTCTTGTAAATATTGTAGCATCAGCATCAGCTTCCTCCATAAAGATAACTTTTGAACATGTTCAGTGTGTCTAATTCACCTGGGAGCATTAACTCCATAAAAATGCCCGTTAGGAAAAAGTAAATACACTGCAGTGGTGTAAACAGCCATTCCTAGGGGGTACAATTTGGATGATGAAGCATTTAAACATTTACCTTCCAATTAAACATTATTCTCCAAGGACATAAGGAAAATCCACCACTGATAATTTGAGATTTTTCCATAAGGCAGGAACAATAATCCGTCATTATTGCAGTGGTGCCACTTTCCTTGATATTCACTCTTTCTAGGAAATGAAGCTATCACAGTAATCTATCAGTAGTCAATAATGATGGCCTTCATTAGCTGAATAGTACCTCATTATCTGCAATCATTGGCTAAACCTTTTTCCATAAAGGTATGAACAGATCGCACATGTAAAGTAGATTAGGTTATTTTTCTTTCTGAGTATATTGCACTCAGTGTTACTTAGTCACTGTGAAGCAAATGCAATGATCCTGTTTTGGACATCCCATAATTAATGCAGTGGAACAGTCTCCATTTCATAAGGTGAAGTATTTACATGTCAGTCTTTCATGCAAAGCCACTGTGAAGTAAATAAGCATTTCAGCTGGTATGATTATCTGTTCAATTCTATGAAGGAATCCTCAATTTATTTCAGTGCCATAACTTTCAAGTGGTATGATTTAGGCATAGCTATATGATTTGCTCCTGAGATCTTGTCTTGCTCCTCCTAGCTTTTCTGATTTTCTTCAGGAAGTCTGACATGTTTATGGGTACACATCTTATTAAAATGAATCCATGCAAGGATTGCATCTCACTAATTCTGTAGGATCTAGTTTATAGACTTCCTACTGTGTAAAATAAGAAAGTTCTCCTTTTTTTGGCCATCTGCTATGATCTTAAATGTTCAAAGGTTGAAAGTTATGTTCATTGCAGGCCTGTTTTGGAGCACTGTATGTAGTGTATGCAATACCACCAAAACTTTGCTTTTTTATATTACCAAGAGTTTTTGGTAAATAGAAAAAAATACAATAATAGTTTTCAAACCTAATACAATCTTAAATGTGACATGTTCTGAAACTAATTCTCTTTAACATGGTCTCCATTTTACCTAGAAAGTACATTTTTTCAACCATGTGGCATTAATATGAAAGTTTGATTCTGAAAGATTCACAAGTCTCCAATAGCTATTAGAACATATTTATGTTCAGGGACCCATATAGTCATTTTTATTTGTCATTAGGCTTTCACCTTGGTAGTTTGAAGGATTGGGGTTCTTTTGGAGTTGGTCATTTTTAATGACTGGTGTATATTATCTAGCAAGGTTAACTCGCTAGTTACAAGAGCTCCTCTTCATGAGTCACAGGGGAGCATTGCCTGGTTAACTAACTTTCTCCAAGTTAAATCGTAAATAAATAGAAGAAAAGGATACTAAGAAGGTAAGACTATAGAATGAAGCTTTTTAGCAGCTCAGAGTTATATTCCTAGACAAGGCCCATCTCCTTTTGCCATGTGGTAGACACAGGTACCACTCAAACAACAAGCTGCTTATACAATGTGTGTTGACAGTTATAAATTGCTTGCAACATTCTAATACTTTTACTTATAAGGAAAGCTGGGCTAGCATAATCTTCATGAAGTTTCCCACCCTATTCACAGTTAGAGATCCAAAGAGTTGTTCTATTTTAAGCAAATAAATCCTGTTTTCCTCTTTTAAATAATCACAGGTATAGGCCACCCCCTCCTTCCTAATTTAGACAATAATCCAGAGCACTCCAGCATTACAAATCCAGCTTTACCTTAGACCTATCAGGTACAGGTACTGTTGTAGGAATAGGAAATTTTGGGTTGTCATTTATTTTTCAGTTCGTTGCTGCGGTGGTGGCGCTGCGGTAGCGTTGTCGCCTTACAGTAAGACGTTGTCCTGTTCGATTCTCAGCTAAAGCATCTTCTGTGTGGAGACGTGTGAATGGGCGTACCTTCATTGAAAGTTGTGCATCAGAGCTTGCAACTCGGCACGTAAAAATCTACTGCCAATCATTAGCGGACCGAAGTTCCGCTATGGCGACCCCTAACCGGGAAAAGCCGAAAGATACAACAACAATTAGCTTTCATGAAATTTAATTACAACTCCATCTCAAAACATATGTTTACAATATGTTAATAAATTGCCAGCTTTTCATTTGCATCTGAGCTGTCATCTGCCAGCTTCTTAATGGAATACAGCTCCATAGGTTCACAGGTTCATAGGTGTTTACTAGGCTAATGACCCCAAAGGCCTTTTTAAGCCTAGCCATGCATCCTAAATCTCTGACAAGTTCTTGTACCCTTGTTAAGTGTAAGCAGGCTCTTGGGAGATGAAACATTTACAAGCAGGGATCTGGGAGACGAACCTCTTCCAGACTACCTGTATCATTAGAGACATAGGTGCCAAACCAGGAATTAATTTCCTGTTCCCCATCCAATTAAGGGAATACAACATCATTTTGAGTTTTCTTTTCCAGTTTCTCAGAGTGATATATTTCTTTCTGTCTTAGAAATAAATTTTGATCTGATATCTGACCTTCATATGTCACAAACACAGCCATTTTGCTACTTGATTTTACATTATCTTGTTTTTATATCTATTAAGGGATTTCTGTTTTTGTTCAAAAGAATATATACAATTGCCCTTCATATTCTTCCTCATATTGCAGGTAAAGCTGGTTTTGAATTCAACTCTATTTTATTTTTAGCTCCTGACACTTCCAGAGTGGTCCAAATGATTTCTCCTTCATCTCTACATGTACTGGACAGACCTAAGTATATTAGATCCTACTGTTCATGCACTGTGCCTCCATTTTATCTGACTCTGAATTTACCATGTGTTGTAAATGCTTTGCAGTGTTAACTGCCAGACATGATGTGTTTCCATTTGCATTATTTCTATATTTTTTAATTACACACACTGTCATTGTGATTGTAATATTTTATTTCAAATTTTTTTTCATCTAGCCGCTATCCCTCTTATGTTGTGAAGAGTGAGAAGCATGGAGAAGGGAAATGCATGTCATTTCTAATATGCTTTCATAACAAAAAAGGATTACCAAGTGCTCTGGAGTACGTATTTGTTCATTTAATTTCTGTCTAATAACCGGGAAAAGCCGAAAGACAAACAACAACAAACAACAACATTAGTAAATGCTGACAAACTTAGAAAAGTATAAGATATGTTCTGACAAGAAAGTTATGTCTAGAATTTGGAACTTGTACCCAATATTAAAGGATAATTAAAATAGGAGAAGGTACCTCCACAAAGAGACCAGTCACAAGAAGAGGCCCCCAGGGTTCTGTGCTGGACCGCTCCTGTTTAGCATCAGCTTTTCTGAAGTAAAGGCCAATACCAAAGAGCTCTGGTTGACTAAGTCTGCAGATGACTGCAAGCTAAGAACACTCATTAGTGCATCCTCAGATTACTTAACTACCCTAGAGGAAGATTTTCATAGATAAGGAGCATCAGGAGAAAACACATGCAAATGCAGGAGGACATGTAAAGTCTGCACAGAAGCCACTCCAGCCAAGAATCAAAGTGGAGGACCTCTTTCTGTGAGGTGCCAACACTAATCACTGCACCACTGTGCTACCCACAATGACAATACACCCCTAAGTGTTGACTCAGTTGTTTGGGATTAGAGAACTTAGGTGGACAGTGACCTAACTTTTGACCAGCATGTGTCTATTGTTGTAAGAAAGTCCTTCTATATTACACAGCTTATAAACAAAGGGATTATGCCTAGATCTAGAAATGTTATTGTCCCTCATTACACTAAACTCATTAAGTCAGTCATTGAATATAATGTCCCATTTGGCATATATCCATCTAGACTACACCAACAGAGATGACTTACAGAAAGGATACAAGGCCTAAACAACATGTCCGGCATGGACTGACTCAAAGCCCTGTTACTATACAGACTGTAAGAAGTGACCTGCATCTGGCATACAAAGCATCCTCCAACCCATTACTGATAGACTTACTGTATATCACCAAGTCAAATGGCATCAGAAATACTTGATCTAGAGATCTAACCATCTTCTGCAACATCAACAGAACAGTTTGGATGGGCAAGTATATCTCGCAGAGGACACCTCTGCTGTGGAAGAGACTCCCTATCCACTTAAAACAAAGTTCATCCCTGTCTATATTCAAGTGCAACTTAGATCTATGGATGGAAAACAGAAGAGTTACCCCCTGACTGCCCTTTTCTACTACTGATGGACATAGGCAGTTCCTAAATGCTTTATCCCATGCATGTGTCCTCTGAAATTATCTATAGTATGATCCCAGTTATTCTCCTTATGGGTAATGTATAATTATTGGCCATGGGATGGGTAAGGCTAATCTATAACCAAATGGAATAGATTATTTTGAGCACAAAAAGGGACGTTGGCTAGGCTTAAAAATGGCCTGCAAGGGCAGCTAGCCTAGCACTTACATATGAATCTATAAAGATATATGGACTGTCATAAACAAGTAGTCAGGAGATGTTAGTTAGCAAAAGTAATGTTGTAGTGTTAATTTTAATTGGATAGTGGTTATTTTATGATTGTTATAATAATGTTGCTTTTAATGAAATAACGTATAAAATCTCAAGCATTCTGTAGTTTGCAAAGACAGGACATTGATTTCCTGGTCTGCATATGTGGTTCTATGCACAATAAAGGAGATTGTTATTCTCTGCTGGACTGTGCCATGTGAAAGTTATTTGATACTTAAATAGTTTGTACTATCTCTACTGAGATTTATGAAACATTCGTATGCTGTTGCATTAGAAATTGCCACTGGGCCCAAAAGAGTGACAATTTCTGTCAGGCAATTTTCTGGTGTACAAATAATTCTTAGGTCTCAACTGTACAGATTTTCACAGAATCTCTAGATTTCTGCCTCTTATTTTTAGTCTGTTCCTCATAAATTTTATGGTTTTCTGTCAAATCATTGAGGACTAAAGTCACTAAACAATGGCACACATTTGAGTTTCAGACTTCATAGCCTTCAGAAAATGTTTACTAACACAAATCCTGTTATTCTACCAACTTTCCATGTTTAGAAGAGCAATATTTAAAATCTGTCCCTGTTTTTGGGCCTTTGTCCCAAAATTATTCTAGGCTTTGTCTAGAATTGTTTGTGCTGTTTGGTTGAGAGAAATGATACAACTGTATAATCTCATCAGTGTTTAAATTCTCTATGGGTAAGCTTTATTAAAACTTTCTTCACTAGATCTGATCGTGGGATCATCGGATCATTGGATCATAGGAAGTTACTAGGCTATTGGCCCTGAGGCCCTTACAAGCCTAGCCTAGAATTTTTAGAATTTAGCCCATGTTCCAACAAGTCACCACCCTGTCCAGCAGGGACACAGGTGGAATCACAGGGGTGTATTTTCTGTTCCACATCCAGTTATCCATGTTATGCTTAAAAAGCGTTAATGATGTACTCTGCTTGACGTGGAGCGGGAGTCTATTCCACAGAAGGGGGAGTCTCTGGGACACAAATCTGTCTTGCCAACAAGTCCTATTGATGTCACAGACCAGGTGGAGATCGTGTGTGCATGTTACTCGAGTGGAGCTTGACTTGCGGATATGCAGCAGTCCCATCAAGGCAGGGTCTGAGATTGCTTTGTATGCCAGACAGAGGTCACCTCTGGGGAGTCTGTAGGAGACTGACTAGAAGGACAGGGCCTTTAGCCTATCTGTGTAGGGTAGATGTTTGAGGCCCTGGATTCTTCTGGTGAGAAACCTCTGTGGTCTCTTCTGATGCTGCATGTGCTTTGTAACGTACATGCCAAAAGGGGCATTGTACTCAATAATGGGTCTTATAAGAAAAGAATACAGGGATGCTATGACCACCTTGTCCTTGGATGAGATACCCTTACTAATGAGGTGATTGACTGTGAGCAGGTAAGAACCACCTTGTCCCTGGATGAGATAACTTACTAATGAGGTGATTGACTGTGAGAAGGTAAATTGTGTGCATCTGGGAAAATGGATACATGTGTAAATGCCCATGTTAACAGCTTTAATTTGTGTGCTAGTGGGGTCTAATCATTATATGCAAGGACAGAGTATCCTTGTCACAAGGACTGAGTTTCCTTGTCAAAAGACAGAGTAGCCTTCTCAGGACTGAGAATTGGTTCTAATAAAATATAAAGAAATGCAGGATTATTATGAACACACTTTTGTGCAATTGAAAGCATTACTTTTATACCATCCTGCACTTGGGTTGCCAGATTATTCTAAAAGATTTTTTTTCGGATTTGCAGTGAAAGCAATAAAGTAGCATTAGGACTGTAGTACAATGTAGAAATTATGATTTTTAGACCCCTTGCTTACCTCAGTATGAATCTTGATCCTGTAGCTGCAGCCCTTCCCCACTGCCTTAGACAGTGGCCATGGCGGCACACTAAGAAAATATGAGAGCTGCATTGACTCATTTGACTTATGTGCAGTTCCGTATTCTGTAGACGCTTTGTTACTGTAAACTAAAACATAATATTTATCTGCAGCATGATTTTCTAAATATGAAAGTCTTTACTTTGTGACCCTTCTTTACAAATTGTTTGATGTCCACCACTTAACCCTGCTTCTTTAATCCCTACATTGGATAAAGGGAACCCCCACAAATGTGTAGTTGTTACTAATGCTGTGTTTCTTCCTAGACTAGATTTGAAAGACATTCCTTTGCACAATCCAGATCTACTTCTTTTCACAGATGGCTACTATGTTCGAAGAGATGATGGAGAACTCATAGCAGTCTTTTCTGTTGCATGCAAGGCAGAATTTTATTAACTGAGCAATTAAAATGCAAATGTGTTTGCTTGAATAACTGAGCTTGTAACTATAAATGAAGCCTGTAAGATTGGCAAAGATGAGTCAGTAACAATTTTTGAAGATTCTCGTTAAGCTTTTGGAATACTTCATGATTTGATTCACTTTGGAAAGAAAGGGGTTATTTAATATCAACAGGATCATTCATTAAAAAATGTCATGTTTGTTAATAAAAGGAAAAATGCTAGCTGGTAAAATTTCATCTTAAAATATACTCTAAATATATGTAATAGTGAAATAATAAAAACTGCAATGACTAATGCATATATTATAACAAGTCAACAAGAATCATGCTCATAAATTATAACAACAAGTCAAGAATCATCAAATACAATGGCAACATCCATGATATATCTATGCCATGATTAAACCATGTGATTCACCATATATGGATATGTGTTTATAAAGTGCATTTGTTATTGTTTTAATCTTTATCTTATAAATATGTTCATATGCTTTGTATTATGTACAGTTTTTGTTTAGAAGCTTTCTCCAATAATTTTTAATGTTGGTGTGTTTTTTATATACAAAGCTCGGATAATTAAAAAATGAAAGCTGATCATCATTACTCACTGTAATAAACTATGCAGTTGACTAAAAAGAAAAGTATGTATATACCCATATCAAATAATCAAGTGGGGTAATTATGAGAAGATGGTGTGTATTTATATATATAAAAAAAAAAAAATCTTAAGACCAACAGTAGTTATAAGCTAGATATTTTGAGGACAATTTGAATGAAGAATGACATGATTAAATATTTATTATTAACAATAAGGATATTAGATTAATGAAACCTGACAAAGGGGGTGGAATTGTGATATATAATACATTTGATTATGTTAATGAAATGTATAATATTTTGTATTCATCAAATAATTATGAAGTAGTATCGTTAAATGAGATTAATATTGGTTACAAAAGAATTGATCTAACATTAGAAGAATATTTTATTGATCATAGAATTACTAGTGAGATCTATCAATATTTAAAAGTTGAATATCCGACTCTGGACACTATTATAGGAATTCCCAAAGTACACAATCATCACCCAGCCCTCTTTTTTAGGCCTTTTCTGTTTCAAGATCCAAAAACTATCCTTTTAGGAGTGGCCATTGATAGATGGGTAAAACCTATTTATGAATAAAATCACTCACTAAATAAAGGATCTGGACGTTTTCTTAGTCAGCTTACATCAGACATATGGAATAAGGATCTCATTTTCATCACCATAGATGTAGTGGATCTTTTTTCATGTATCCCTAAGGATATAGGTTTAAAGTATTTCAGCAATAGTCTGAGAAAGTTTTCAAACATGGACTGGGACTGCATATGCCTTATGGTAGATATTATGGGACTAGTTTTGGACCATAATTATATACATTTTCAAGGTGAATATTTTAGGCAATGCAAAGGTGTGGCTATTCTAGTCATGTTGGAATGGAAAACAGAATATGTGTTCAAGAGCCAATTTTATTCCAATAGCATATTATATACACGTATTTGGATGATTTATTCATCTTATGGAAGGGTTCTAAAGATGAGATTAATTCTTTTATGGAATTTATTAATGGCAGTTTTTAAAGTTCACTCATAATATCAGTGAGAGTGCATAGCATATTTGGACACATATATCAGCCATTCTGATAAGGGATTTATGTCACAAATCCCATAGGAGGAAACCTTTTCAAATGACTATATTGAATTTAATAGTTATCACCCTCCCCATATATTCAAAAATATTTAAAAGGACAATGTATTAATGTCATCTACTAGAGAAATCATGAATAGGAAGTTTGACCGAATAAGTAACATGTTTAGCAATTGAGGATACCCCTCAGCCCTATTATCACAAGTTTCCAACTATGTGAAGAATGAATGGGGTAAAAAATCCACTTATTGGGGCAGCAGTCATTAAATTTATGATGATTCATAATAGAAAGAAGGGATATGATGATGTAGGTATGTGTTGTAATATATTAGAGATATTTTAAGACAGCACTGGAATTTAATTACAGTAAATGATGATACAGCTTCCATTTTGGGCAATTATCCAAGCTTTGTATATAAAAACAACCCAACATTAAAAATTATTGGAGAAAGCTTCTAAACAAAAACTGTACATAATACAAAGCTGGAACTAGAAAATGCGGTACCTGTAAACAATGTTATGCCATAAATGAGGTAGGCAATATTAAGTTAGAGAGATCAACAAGAAACATCAAATGCAAAGCAGGAAATTGTAGCAATCAAACAATATATATATATATACATGTTATGCCTGCAGCGCATTCTATATAATAATGCACTTTATAAACACATATCCATACATGGTGAATCACATGGTTTTAAATTTGCCATTATAGATCAAATTTTAGCCATGAAAGAAAGTAAGTGGCAAATTTTGACAGATGCCATTAGGTCACCTGGCATAAAAAAAATATAAGTATTAAACCATATTTAATCAATCATATATATATATCATGTGGCCATTGTTTGTATTTTGATTCTTGTTGTTGTGTTTTAATTTATGAGCATGATTCTTGTTGACTTGTTATAATTTATGAGCATTAGTCATGCAAGTTTTATTATTTCACTATTACATATATTTAGAGTATGTTTTAAGATGAAATTAGTATGTGCAGAGTGTATTTTATTTACCACAATTATTATTTATATTGTCATTTTATTTTTATATCTAGTATGTGTATATGGAGTTATTATGACTATGTCTCTTTAAGAGCTCCATTTCCTTTTGAATTTTGTTATTTAAATGTGAACTGGAAGTACCCCATTTTGTTCTGAACGGTCTGATTTTTAACAGATGAAACCTTATTTTCAATTTTTGGTGTTGTTTGGTTCATGTTTGTTAATAAAATGTTAGATGTTTTATTATTAAAGTGTGCCACACATAAGACAGTTGATTTCTTTGTTACAAAAGGTCTTGCAGATACGGTGGCAAGACAGGCTGCATTGTCTTATGTTGTCCATGCTATATATTGCAGCAACTGCATTAAAATAACTTTCCTTTTACAGTAGTTATTGTCTTTTCAAGATCAGACTGAGGACTCAGAGAGAAGGAGGAGGATAAGAGACGGCTGCAGTCCGTCTCCAGACCTTTTGTGGCACCATCTGGACAATCAGTTAGCAGCCTCACTAAATTTTTAAGTAACTTGGTAAAAACCTATAATCTTACTTTCCATTTGGGCAAAAACGTATTTATAAAACAAATTTCCACTGATTGGTATGTCCCTCATCTCTCAGAAGTTACTGATAATTTTGTAAATAATCGTGTTTGCTTAGAGAATAATGTGTCTAAATCAGTACTTGCACCTGTTAAATCACTGAAAAGTTCTTTTGCAGTAGAGCTTTGTTGAACTTCCTCAAGTGCAGAAATTTAGTTATGTTCTTGTTGTGACTGACATTTTTTTCTGGATGTAGAAGCACATCTGTGTGTTAAGAAAGTTTGGTGTCTACTTCTTTGAAGTCTAGGCCAACACAAAGAGACCCTGGCTGATAAAGTTCACAGACTATTGCAAGTTAGCTACTATTATTAACTCCGCAAGTGATGCTGACATCCTGCAGAAAGGCCTCACTGAGACTAATGACTGGTGTCAGAACCATGGCCTTAAGCTCAATGAGAAAAAAATGTATCATCATCCCCTTTGGGAAAAACCTGGTTCCCATGAATTTCCACATCGATGGTAGTCCACTGAACACAGAAGGCGTTATAAGAGATCTGGGAACACAGGTTGAGAGCAACCTTTCTTTTGACCACAACCTTGCCACTGTGGTTAGAAAGTCCTTCTATGTGGCACATCTCATTACTAAGGGTTTTGCAGAAAAAGGAGGTCATTGTCTCCCTCTACTCTTCCCTCAAAGACCAATCATTGAGTACAATGCCCCATTTGGCATGTACCTCACTAAACACCTGTAACAACTGAAGAGGCCACAAAAGTACCTCAAAAAGAGGATCCTAGGCCTTAAACATTTGTCCTATATGTACAGACTCAAAAAACTCCAACTATTCTCTGTCTCATATCACCTACTTAGAGGCAAGCTCTGCTTGACTTACAAAGCCATGTCTGACCCAGCTCTGTTAGAAATGCTACATCTGAAGAAATCCCAATCCCTCCGCATCACACACTTCAGAGACCTCAACCTCATTACCACAATCAACAGAACATGCTGGATGGACAAGTTCTTAACCCAGAGACTGCCCATGCTATAATAGACTTCTCATACATGTCAAGCAGAGCACCTCACTGGCCCTCTTCAAGAGAAATCTTGATGAGTGGATGGGAAATAGACAATTCACCACAGGGATTACTTCAGTGGTTTTACTTGACAGAGGCACTGAGAACTACGTTTGGGTGGCACTATGCCAGGGTAATCCTATGGGCTAGGCTTGTAGAGGCTCCAGGGCCATTAGCCTAGTACACACCTATGAACCTATGAATGATGCACACACTGTACCAAAAAAAAATCTAACTGAATTGATTCCTACATTTGGTGTTTCTTTTTGCATTCAGTCTGACCAGGCCTCTCATTTTACTAGTCAAGTAATAAAGCAACTTTGTAAGATCCTAAATATTAAATTGCAGTTCCACTCTCCCTATAGATCACATGCTTCTTCTGGGATAGTGGAAAGACTCAGCCATATAGTTAAGAATAGATTAGCTAAAGTTTGTGAAGAAACTGATCTTAAATGGCCAGATGCATTGCCTTTAGATTTATTCAGTATTAAAAGTTCAGTTAGTGCCCCTAGAAAATTGTCCCCTCATGAAATCCTCATGGACAGACCCATGAGAATGCCTGCTACCCCTCCCTTTAAGAACTTAGAATTGCAAGATATCGAGGAGATTATGCTTTTGTGTTGTAAATCTCTGTGTTCTCTTTTGCATAAGTACCAAAATGGCATACAGCCCAGTGACCAACAGAACTGGATCACCATGACCTTCAACCCAGAGACTTTGTATACATCAAAGTGCATTCCCAAAGAAACTCACTCAGTTAGGGACATATGGCTGATGTAACATTCTGCTGTAGAGAATTATGGCTGTTGTGAATCCCCTGTGGGTAAAGAGAAGCACACAGCCATGCCCATGGCTTTAATACCCAAGTGCATGGGGGCAGAAGAAGTAATGAGTGCTATGCTCAGGGTACAGTACATGCTTATGTAAATGCAACATGTAGACGTGTGCTACAGCATGGAGAATACCCTGCATGCTACTGTAGTCACATTTATGCTCTAGTATGTATTTTAGGTAATGTTCCCTGGACACTGTGAAGGGGGTGGGGGGTTACCCGCACTAATTATAAAGGCACTGGCTATTGTGCTCTGCATTTTTCTATCAATGACATGCCCCCTGGCCAGCCTGCTGCTGATGCCTGCCATGCTGCCTGCTGTTTCATGTTGCCTTGGGGGCTATGGACATTATTTTTCCCCTATGCATTTGGTTATTGAGGTTGTGGGCATGGCACCACTTAGGTTCATAGGTTCATAGGTTAGTACTAGGCTATCGGCCCTAGGGCCTATACAAGCCTAGCCATAACAATTCCCTGGATATTCTTCCCACAATATTTACTTTCCTAGACCCCTGTCTAGCAGGGCAATTGACGTGATCCTCGAGGTGAATTTCCTATCTCCCATCCAATCGTCAAGGTTCCTTTCAAAGAGGACCAAGGAGGCACTCTACTTGACATGTATGAGAAGTCTATTCCAGAGTATAGGGAGTCTCTGGGTCAGGAACCTATCCCTCCAGCATGTTTTGTTCATTGTGATGACAAGGTTTAGTTCCCTGGAGCGTGTTGTTCTAAGGGATTGGGATTTCTTTAAGTGGAGCATGTCCAACAGCTCAGGGTTTGACATGGCCTTGTATGTTAAGCAATGATCACCTCTAACTAGATGATATGCCACAGAGTATAGTTGGAGTTTTTTTAGATGGTCAGCATAAAGCATCTGCTTTAGGCCTGTGATTCTTTTAGTGAGGTATTTATGCGGTCTTTCCAGCTGTTGCAGATGTCTTGTAAGGTACATACCAAATGAGATGTTGTACTCTATAATGGGTCTAATGAGGGTTGAGTACAGTGAGACAATGACCTTCTTTTTTCTGAATGAAAAACTCTTAGTGATTAGGTGTGCCACATAGAAGGATTTCCTGACTGTTTTGGTGATGTGGTTATTGAAGGTGAGACCACTGTCCACCTGTGTCCCTAAGTCTCTCATCACACTTTTGGTGTTTAGTGTACTGCCACCTATGTGGTAATTCATGAGTGCATGTTTTCTCCCAAAGGGGATAACTATACATTTCTTGGCATTAAGCTTGAGCCCATGGCTCTGGCACCAAGTATCTGTTTCTGTAAGGCCCTTTTGTAGAATATCCATATCATTTGGGGATTCAATAATGGCTCCCAGTTTGCAGTCATCTGCATTTTTGTCTTTGTCCACAGGAAATTCACAACAGCCAAATTTCTCTCTAGTTGAATGTTACTTCAGCCATGTGTCCTCAATCAAATGCACCACAGGGAAATGTTTCACTACCTAGGTGCCTGAACACCTCACTTAGCCCCAGATAGAAAGGGTCATACTTGGTTTTGCTCACAACTGTGTCACAAGTGATAATTTAATAAAGGTGTTTAAAAAAAATGGCTACTGTGATCCATTGTGAGAGCCTCCCCACCTGGATCCATCTGTCGCATGTCAAGAAGACTGTCCTTTGTGATAAGTACCATCAAGGCACCATTGATATCAGATGACGTGATCCAGCAGAATCTATCACCAGCCAAACCAGATGAAAAACCAGGGACATTGTTGCATCTGGAAGTGATAGCCTGTGATGCTTTGCCATCCAAACCAAATCCAGAACCAACTGTGAACTATTTGCTATTCAACTTGATTCCACATCCACCATCCAGATTGCATCCAGAACTGAATGTAGTGAAGTTATCCTTGTCACCTAATCAGGAAGTTAAATCCCATGATTCTGATAACTTATTCTGGTCTGATTCAACCTCCAGTGATTCTTCTTCAACATCAACAACATTTTTTCTTGCTTTGAAATCCAGTATTACTGATTTGTCCTGCCGTTTGGACACAGATTTGGGCATTGCCTTATCTAGACAGCGTTCCTTTATGAAGCCATCTGCACTGAATGCCCTTGGCCGGTTAACTTTTGATGACTGATTTTGATTTTAAAATGGACAGTCTACTCAACATGCTTGTTTATAGTTTCTTCAAAAGCCTCTCCAGCTCCAACATGCTCATTTCTCCTATGGACAGATTATTACAAGAGTTACTGTGACTTTTATCATCATTTTGATTTGCCTGCTTTTGCCATCCAGAACTGTAAGTATGTCATCTGCGACCATTGGAACTGTAAGTACATACTGAATCATTTCTTAATAGACTTACATGATTTGCTAAAAACAGAGACAGGCATTTGGTTAAAAATGAACTGAAATCACATGTATAGCTTCCTAGATTTAATACTTTTTTCTGCTGCCTTACATACTTATGCATATGCCCTAAACATTACCAAGTGCTGGGTGTGTGAGCATATCCTACTGCACATGATGGGGATATCCCATTGATTCCACAATCTTCCACCCTCTATAACTACTCTACCTTCCAGCAGCCTTTTCAAGACTGCGCTCAAATTCCACTTAAATTTGCACTGGCTTTGTCCTTGTTCTAATCCAGACTAACACCCCCATCCTTACCCCCCCACCTAAACTCTTAACCCAGCTATACTACCGCCACCACCTAAACTCTTAACCCAGCTATACTACCGCCACTACTAACCACAGTCAAAATTAGCTAGTTTAGGGATCTGTCCTTTCTAAACACAAACCTAGGGGTCTTCCCAACCCTATGTGCAATATTACCATCAAACTGCAAAATCTCCCAGTCTTTTAAATCAGGTCAGGGTTGAAGTGTTGAACAAACACGAGCAAGGTATATATAGGCCTATTATAGGCAATGGATTTTTGGGACCTAATAGAAGGGTAGATAACGTAGTTAACCCTAGTTCAACCCTGATCATAACTTACAATGGGGTGGTAAGCACCATTATTGAGGTTATTAAAGCAAACTGGGAGATTTTTCAGTTTGATTGTAATATTGCACATAGGGTTGGGAAGACCCCTAGGTTTGTGTTTAGAAAGGACAGATCCCTAAAGAACATATTGGAAGGAAGGAAAAAGGACAGAAAAGTTATTAGAAAAATTGGGAATTACAGGTGTAATGCTTGTGTATATTGTTTCTTTATACTTGAGACAGAGAAAAAGTTTAGAGTTAATGGGAGAATTATTAACATCCATGGGAAATACAATTGTAACAGCTGTAACATCATTTATATGGCTAAGTGTAAAAATTCTCCTATATTTTATATAGATAAAACATCTAGGAAATTCAAAGTTAGGATCGGTGAGCACCTTGGTGACATTAGGCATTGTAAAATCACCAGTGCCCTGTATAGGCATGTACAAGAACATCAATGCTACCAGTTTAAATGTTTGGTAGTTCAACAATTGGTCAAAGATGACCAGGGATGTACATTGGATGTTCATTTGGATGTACTGGAACTGAGGTGGCAATTGTATTCTAATGCCTCTCAGTATCCAGGCATCAATGAAATGATAAGTATATCCAGTATTTTGAAAATGGACCACATTTTAGGCTAACTGAATTAATTTGTTACTGTGTAAAATTCAATGTTTATATATTTTTATACAGTCTTAAGATGGTTTTAATGTTATTTTTAACAAGGAATTTTTAAGTTTGCATATGAAACTTGATTATGTTAATTGTATCAGTGTTGAATGGGTTTTTATTACCAATGTGGGTTTTCTGTTTTTAATTGAGTCTCATTAAAGTTTGATTGATTAATTGGGGAGGGTATATAAAAGGCTGGGTGTTGTGTGCACATTGTTCTGATGAAGTCTGTTTAGTGGAGAGGAAAGTGCTCAACTCGAATAAAGTGGTTGTCTCATTTGGAATTGTTTTTCTTCTTGCTGGCTCTTGGATTCATTACTAATATTATAAACAACAAGAAACTATCTTAACTTGCAACATTTACTGTATATACTGTTGATAATCAATATCTTGCTATTGTATTAAAGCCAACAACCTGTAATGTTGTTTACTATTGCTGCAAATTTGTATCTCTATTTATCATGTACATGATGTGGAGCTTTTCTCCCCGGGCACCTGCTGAAAAAGGACCTGCATTCAGTCGGAATTTCCCCGTAAACAAATGTAAATAAATAATAAAAATAAATCAATTCCTATACCAGTAACTGATTCAGAGCTTCATACTGTATTTTGTATTATTTTCCTTGCAAAATATCAAAAGAAAAAGCATTTTTCTACCCCTTTACCATAATGCAGCATTCATCTTCATTTTCATCTGTCAATCACTGTTAAAGACATGCTTGCTATTAAAAAAATGGAATGCTTTTTGTTAGAATTAGTGCTTGCAATTGGAAATTTTATGAGGAAATGAGAGGACAAAGCAAGGCAGCATTACATGAATATTACTACATTTGTGGAAATCAAGCTAATTTCTGGTTGCCTACAGACTGGTCTGGTTGTTGTTATATTGGTTGTGTTTTTCCAGCTGTTCGACATATAGCAGCTTTACTGGAAGGAAAGATTTGTAATACTCATCACAGGAAAAACATTATAGACATTCCTAACCCAGCTGAAAAAATAGATGCCTACTGGAGATATCATAAGGTGTACAAAAAAAACTGCTTTTAAAGTACTTGCCCATATGTATCTTGGTGATGGGGTCATTTCTGGAGCAGGTATTGTACCTCCTTATGGGGTGGTAAAGTCCATCTGGAAGCTTAGAAAGCTGTATAAGCTCCTGGGAATATTAAGTAACTCCACATTTGAGTCCATTCATTTATTAAATCAAGAATGTCATTCTGTCACCCTAAAAGCAAATATCAGCTGTTGGAAAATGAGTGGACCTTCTTTTTACTTTGCATTCAGCAATATCATTCATTGTATCTTCAGAAGATATTTACATAGATAGACTAATGTTTTTTGCTTAATCAAGCTAAATGCTTATTGGAAAGCAGTCTCCTTCATATTTTAATAATACATGCAGCACATAAATCTGTCTTAGAATGCATCTAACTATTCTGACCCATAACATTGTTCAGACAGTCTAAACAGTTCTGCCTTGGATCCAGCTACTTCTGTCATACCTCTATATTGTTGTCTGAATGATTTTATAGCTTAGTGCTACTACACTATGGCATGGTCTATACATTTGCAATTCATTGTTTAAGGAACATGAGCTAAATTCTTGGCTAGGCTTGTAAGGGCCTCAGGGCCAATATCCTAGTAACTTCCTATGATCCTATGAAGAAGGAGGGGCATTTGAAATATATGTCACTGCAGAACCACTATTTTACTAGGAGTATGGAACAACAAAGGGCTAAGACCTATTAGCGTTCCACTGCCACAAGTCCATATATCTGACTGTCCTAGTCACAGAATAAACAAATGATGAGGATTTTTATGAAGTAAACTTGAACTTAAAACCTTTCTCAAAGTTCAAATCCTCTACTATCAAATGAGCATGAAGTGTTCTACTCTGCTCTCGAGGAAACTTTAATTTCCAGCAAGCAGAAGTAAAAATCAAATAGGATGAGCATTTTCCACTTTTATATCAGGGTTTTTTCAGATCAAAACATTTAAATTGTTGTAATACAAAAGGCTCAACAGAAAAAAAAATAATCTTAAAATTACAAATGTCTTAACTTTTGGAAATTTCCCATAGTTGGCTTCTGAAAGGGGTTTGTCATTATGCTTGTATAAAGTAAAATGTGTGGGAAAAGAGAGTCATTTGGAGCCTTGCAGAACTAAAGATTTGGTGGGTGGGTTATAATTTGAATGGGAGAAATGGTGTCATCTGTCTATCGTGTAGTCATGACAGTCTGGCAGGTGGGTAGTAGATCAAAGCAAGTTGTTTTATGACATTCTGGGAAGGGTTTAAACCATACCTCTCAACTGTACAGGTTTTCACAGAATGTCCAGATTTCTGCCTCATATTTTCAGTGTGTTCCCCCTAATATCTGTCCCTTTCTGGCAATTAGCTGAGAATTGGCATCATGAAATAATGACAAACATTTGAATTTAAGATTCCACATCCTTCAGAAAATTCATGCTAATGCAAAACCTATTATTCTATCAACTTTCTAAGTTTGTAAGAGCAATACTGAAAATCTGAAGAAGCCATCTATGTATAGTGAAAGCACTTAGCTTTTAGAGCACTGAATTAAAACTGTGGAGTGAAGCCCTGTCCGTATCTTTTTATTTTGTTTTGTTCATAGGTAGGTACTAGGCTATCAGCTCAAGGGCCTAAGTAAGCCTAGCCAACAAGGTTCCCTGGCTTACGCCACCCAAGAAAGTTAATTTCCTGTGCCCCTGTCGAGCAGAGAGACAGAAGTGATCCCTGTGGTGTATTTCCTATTTCCGATCAACTCATCAAGATTTTTCTTGAAGAGTGCTAATGAGGAACTTTGCTTGACATAGATGGGTAGCTTGTTCCAGAGTATAGGAAGTCTCTGGGACAGGAAGATATCCCTCCAGCATGTCTTGTTTATTGTGGTGACAAGGTTTAGGTCCCTAGAATGTGTAGCTCAGAGGGATTGGGATTTCTTTAGGTGCAGCATGTCCAACAGCTCTGGGTTTAATACAGCTTTATATGTTAGGCAGAGATCTCCTCAGAGTAGGCGATATGATACAGAGGAAAGCTGGAGTTTTTTGAGACGGTCAGTGTAGGGCATCTGTTTGAGGCCAGTAATCCTCTTTGTGAGGTACTTCTGTGGCCTTTCCAGCTGCTGCAGATGTCTTGTGAGGTATATTCCAAAAGGGGCGTTATACTCTAAAATGGGTCTAATGAGTGCCGAGCAGAGGGGAACAATGATCTCTTGTTTCCTGGATGAGAACCCTTTTGTGATGAGGTGTGCCACATAGAAGGATTTCCTGACTACTGTGGCGATGTGATTATCAAAGGAGAGACTACTGACCACCTGGGTCCCAAGGTCTCTTATCACACATTCGGTGTTAAGTAGACTGCTGTTTATGTGCTAGTTAATGGGTACAGAGATTTTACCGAAGGTGATGACAACGCACTTTTTGGCACTGAGCTTGAGGCCATGCCTCTGACATCAGGCATCTGTCTCACTGAGATCCTTCTGTAGGATGTCCACATCATTTGGGAACTCGACTATGGTTCCTAGTTTGCCATCATCTGCGAACTTCATTAGCCAGAAGCCTTCTGTGTTAGCCTGTACTTCTGAGAAGTAGATACCAAACAGGAGAGGTCTCAGGACTGAACGCTGTGGTACTCCACTTGTCACTTGTTTGAAGTCGGATTTGGAGTCTGTAACTTTTACAGTGTGGTTTCTGTCAGTGAACCAGTTGGCAACGCATCTTGTGATGTAGGGATTTATACCTAGTTTAGTGAGTTTAGCTATAATTCCAGAATGGGGGATAGTGTCAAAAGCCTTGGCGAGGTCAAGATAGGCTGTGTGAACCACCTTACCCTTGTCTACGGCTTTGGTGACTGCCTCAAAGAAGTCGATCAGGTTCAGAAGGCATGATCTGCCTTTCACAAATCCAAAATGGGTGGGGTCCAGAGTTTGGAGGTTACCAATGTCTTTGTTTATGAGTTCCATGATGATACGTTCCATGTCCTTGCAGACCAGGCTCATCAGGCTAACAGGGTGACAGTTCCCAGGATCAGTGGTGGCTCCCCCTTTGTGGAGTGCACCATTCAGTGGGCACAAAGCCTGACATGAGACTATGATTGAACATGGTGCTTAGGTGGGTAGCCAGTTCTTTCTGAAGTTCGTGTAAAACGCAGCCTAGGATGTTGTCCAGTCCCATGGATGCTGTGTTTTTGGTTTTAGAAAGTGCAGCTTTTATCTACATAGATATGATTACAGGGACTCTGCATTCTTCCTGTATAGTTATGGGCCCTTTAGGGGGTGAGAGAGGGGATAAAATTAGCACTGAATCTACCTGCCAGGATGGTGACAATATCAGTTGGTCCTGTAATTTTTGTGACGTTGTGCTGTAACTCAGAGCAGATCTGGGTGTTGCCATTGAGATTCTTGACATAGCTATACAATGCTTTGTGGTTGCCCTTAGAATCTGTGCTGATTTTGTTTTCGTAGATAGCTTTGGAGGTTCTTATATGGGATCTCATCTTCTTACTGAGGCTGACAGGGAGCTCCTCCACTCATGGGATTTTACTCTCTTTTGCAACAGTTTCTTCCTTCTGTTGTAGAGTTTGTTTATGGCAGGGGACAACCAGATTGGCTTCCTTTTTTTTGGAGGATAGCGTCTTGGTTCTGTTTGGGATAGCGTGATCCATGCAGTCATGTAAGTGCTTATAGAGTGCATTTGTGTAGGATTCAGCAGTCATAACTGTATTGTCCATCTGCATGGGTCTCATGAAGTTCTCCACTTCTGTCTTAAGAAGCATGAAGTTTGCTTTGGAGAAATTTTTTACCATGGTTTCCATATTGGTGGGTGGGGGCAGCATGCAGATATCTAGGGTGATTAGCTTATGGTCGTATCTGAACAATGAGGAGTTGACTTCAGGTGTGGGACACCGGTCACTCATGTTGGTAATGACTAGGCCTAGGATATTGTTGCCGCTGGTGGGTGTATGGATAAGTTGATCCAGGACATTGGAATTTATGAATTCCAGAAAGAGTTGAGTGAAGGTGTTGGTACGAGTAGTTTTCCCAGTTAATGGTGGGGTAGTTGAAATCACCCATTATTAGTATGTTTGGTTGAACCCTAATATTTTCCAGTATATCAAAAAAAAGAGGAGTTGGAATCCTGGGGCATGGTGGGGGATCTGTTGTACCAAGCTACAATATGGATTGCAGTTTTGCCCAGAGTTAGTTGCACTTGGATAACCTAGGATGCATTATGCTGCACAACTAGACTGGAGGTGTGGATATCCTTAAAGAAAATGGACACACCTCCGCCTTTGGTGTTCTGGTCCAGGTTAGATGGCCAAAAAGTGTGGTATGAGTTATAGAGTGGTAATGCAGGGGTGCTCTCTAGAGCCTTGAACCAGGTCTCAGTCACTGCACAGAATTCAGATGCTTCTGTTCTTGTTAAATTTTTGAAATGCTTTTCATTCATTCTGGGAGAAGTTGTTGCACTTGTTAGGCAGGACATTTTAAATGGTTCTAAATCTAATACCTCTTTTCACATGATTTTCAAAAGTTATGAGTATAAGTGAGGAGGTTTCAGAAGGGGAGTCCCTGGTGGAGTATAGCCTCTCCACTAGTGGGAGGAAAAAACAGTCTATAAAATACTTGCGTGCTGCTTACAGCTCCATCCTGCGAGTATTTTATAGACTACAAAGTTATGAGTATGGACTTTAAAGCTGGGGAACTCCTAATAAGAGAAATCAATGTGCTCTCTCATGCATTCAATGTTTCTGGAGCAATTTGGTGGTGGAGGTGAGAATTTTTCTGACCTCATGTAAAGCAGTTAACAATTTGATAATAGGAGTGTGTACTCTATGAACATACGCATGTCTCTCATTTTACTTTCTAGTGTATGAAGAAAAGGAGTAAACCTGCAATACCTAAGTATAAATGTGACTGCAATGTCAGAAAAATAAGTGATCGTTCAGACTTTGTACCAACGTCTAACAAACACTTGTATTTATGTTAAAAATATGACCCTCTCGGAAGCAGATTCTTCAATTATTCCTACTTTGAGCACAATTAACAGCTCATCCCACACATGAGAGTGAAGATTAATTATCTAAAAATAACTACAAATGCTCTGCAGTTTAAAAAAGACCAAATCCCATTTATTGACTACAAAGCTATGCTTATGCACCAACTCTGGATAACTTATGAGTGCCTTCTTGCACCCCCCCCCACCCCCTTGTTATGTAACTCCTCTATCCTCTCTTCCCTGTTCTTCTTATCTTCTCCAGACCATCCTTTCCTTTACAATAATTAGTCTGGCTCAATCTCTGCCTGAAAACTTCCAGCAAATTCTTCATAATTAGTAAACGGTCTATTTTCTCTTCATTATTATTTGCCCCTGATAATATAGTATTATTTACTTGTGCTATCGCTACATAGTTATGCACATGCATAATATTTTTGCTAGATAGACATATCAGTTATCCTTTATTATTAGAAATGTATTAAGAACTCTGCATGTATTGCACCATATTTATGTGTTTCTTCTCTGTTGTATTTTGATATTTTCTCCCTGGGCCTCCGCTGAAAAAGGAACTGTATCCAGTCGGATTTTCCCGGGAAACAAATGTAAAATAAAATAATAAATAACTACTGAGGCTTCAACCTGGCAAAATATCCACTTGGAAGGAAAGGCAAAGTGATGTTGAAGGAAAAACATTTACTATTTAGGAGAACTGTGGTTGAGTCATGTAATGAAATGATAAATCCACTGGTTGCATTATTGTTTTGTCACCTTACTTCTCAGCTTCGTTGGCACTGTTTTGTCACACACTGCCTCTGATATTCCATGACAGTTTGCTGCTGTTCCCACATTTTAGCTTTGACCTCTTCATTCAGATTTGCCTTCTGCTCAACCATACCTTCTAGGTACTTGAAGCTGTTAACCTGTTACACTATTTTCCCTTCTATCGCAGTTCACAGCTTCATCTGATTCCCTTCACTATCTCCCATAATCATTGTCTTGTATGCATTCAGTTTCCTCCCATGTGCCTTTACTTCCGTATTCTATTCAATTCCCTGTCATTTGTTGATGTTCCTGTTCTAAGTCTGTTTTTAGAGCCACATCATCTGCATACAACAGCTTTGCCAATTTGTCCTCTCAGTAATTTTGCTTATGCAGTCTATTACCATTATGAATAGGAGTGAGCTCACAGCTGAACCCTGATATGTACCCAATCCCACTGAGATGCCCTCTGTGAGTCTGAATGCTGTTTATAGTTGTGTGACTGGGTCCTTGTACATATATTGCAGTAATTTCCAGAACTCTGAAACTTTGCTAGACTGCCCAAATCAGCTTTTTGGGGACCATGTGATATGCTTTCTCCAAGTCTAAGAAACTCCACACAGTCTTTACCTTTCTCTAACTTCTTCTCTATTATCTGTCTTACTGCAATTATTGGGTTAATTGTATTGTGTCCTGATCTGAATATGAACAGTTAATGTCTTATCTTATCTTTTGCTACTCTGCATATTCTTTTATCAATCCGTGTCTCCAGTGAGCTCACGCATTATGACACGAGTTTGTTACCTCTGCACTGCCCACATCTGTGAATGCCCATTTTTTTCTTCTACACTGGTATTGGAATGTTTATTCTGCAGGCATCTGAGACACGCCTCTCACTCCATACTGCAATGAGTACCCTCAGGAGCCTTTTATCACATAATGCACCCAGATATCTTGATCATATCTGCAGTGACTTCCTCTAAGCCTCCTGCTTTGCATGACTTCATTAGGACAATGCACCTTTGGTGTGGTTTTGTTCACGGAAATGCTTCTTGAACTTCTCCTACCATCCGCCTTTGATGTCCTCTGGATTGGTGAACAAAATTCTTGCTGACATCTCCTATGAATTTTGTCTGACAACTACCTTCTTTATCTTTCTGTCATTGCCTTGCAAAGTGATTGATATTTTGTCACCTGCTGAGTCACTTTCCAGAAGCCTGTAGAGCCTCATTATGTCTTGTTTTTTTTTGCAGTATGATGGCTCCTTAAGCCAGTTTGTTAGCCAGCCAGTATTCCATCTAAGCCTATTTTGTCTTTTCTTCCCCCAGTCCTTCATGCATATCTTATTATGTTACATTTATGGAGATGTATGTGTTTCTAAAGGTATTTAACAGCAGCATGAAAACAGAAGTATTTAACTCACTGTAATCTGCCTTTGCAAGCTCACAAATGGTGAAACAACAAGTGAATTCCCAGGGTGGATTGCATAAGATAAATATTTTTGATGTGTGCATTTTCTCTATTTATCTAATTCATTAAAATCTGAACTGCAAACAATGTCTTTACAGATGAAAATATTACTATAAAACGTGTGAGTTTTTCATTTCTTTGTTAATGAAGTTAAACTTGGTGACAGCAGTGGTTAGCATTGCTGCCTCACAACAAGAGGTTCTCCAGTTTGATACTTGCCTGGGGTGCCTTCTGTGCAGAGTCTGCATGTTCTCCCTGTGGTCCATGAGTTGATAGGTGATCCCTAACTGGGAAAAAGCCAGAAGAAGTTAATAAAGACAAGCCATTTGCAAGTAATATAACATTATTTATGTAGATTGCTTTGAGCTGAGAACTATTTGTAGTTTCAATAAAATGCTTGTTTAAAACACTGATTTCTGTGTACTTGTGCCCTTTTTGAAAACATTAAAGCTATATTTGCTTATTAAAAATACTTTTCTTTATAATGATGTGCTGGCCAAACTCAATGCTTATAGCAATCTGCAGTTTTATTTTGCTTTAATCACTTTTATTTGTAAAAAAATTTGAGATTCTCCTTCTGACATTCTTCCTTACCTATAAAACAAAATATTTTTTAATTACAATATGTTTTTTTCAAAATAGTGTACTACATTCTTCCAAAAAATGCAATATTTTTAAATGTACTGAAGGAAATACTGCCAGGAACCACCACAGTAAAAGAGAGATGATTTTATTTTAAAACAAAACAAAATGCAATATTTTTAAATGTAACAAAACAATTATCAATTACAGACATCACATGAAAGACAAATTGTTCCCTACAAAAGAGGAAGGTACTTCACATCTTATAGTACATAAAAGATAAATGATGTTTAGAACAGACAAATTTGTCACAGGACATCTTTAGTGGGCAGAGGGGTTAGATGAGTAGGTAAGGGAATGTTGGGGCTGGAAAGGATAACAAGAAAAGGTAAGTTCTATAAATGCAGTTAGGAGAAGGAAGGGTTAAATATTGGAAGGATGAAGAGAGGAAGTGAGGCAGGGATGGGGAGGGACTTAGGGGTTTTTGAGTGTTGGGAACTGCCTTGGGAAACACATTTTGGTGTGATTTTGTTGACTGTAGGAGCACGTCTGAGACAACCTAAAGTTGGCTGGGTATAAGGTAGGCCTTGGGTGATTATCAGGAAAGAAGAGGTGAATAGAGGTTTCCTATTAATAGTTTTTTTTCTTTGTGTGTGTGAGGTTGCTGAAGGTCAGAGAATAGGCTTAGGGCTCAGGACCCTACTTAAGCATGGATATTGAGCTCGGTGCATCCTTAACATTTTATTCTTTGGGTCAGCTGGCCGGAGGGAGGTAGGTTTCTGGTGGTTTCCCAAGTGCATCAGGTGACATACAATGTTCAGATGAGTGTTGGAGGAATAGATGAGAAAGGAGTGGTAATAAAACATAACTTTTAAGAGGTGACCTGGTCAGGTTCCTTGTGCACGCTAAACAAGTACTAGGTTGCTTTCTCAGTATATCAGCACTAATATAAGTTATTTGCATTTTCGGAAATAAGGCAGAGAAATGAGATGGTAACAAACCTTGAAGCCTCCAGTAGCAATGGATTTCTTTAGTTCCTGTCTTTTTCTTCATTGGTGGTTTTATGTGGGGTGATCCTATTCCGGCGAGGATGGTGGAGCTCGTGGTGGTGGTATGGTGGCCTGTTCCCAGCTAGCAGATCAGTGGTGGTGTTTTTGCAGGCAATGAGGCACCCCACATGTAACAGCCACTTCCACACATGAGTGATAGTGGTTTTATAATTAAAAAAAAAAGTCAAGTTAATTATTCCATGCATACCGCGACTATTCCCTACATACTGCCCCACCGGTTGGCTAGAAATCTGACAAGGCACTGAATGAGAGGGGAGCAACAGCACAAATAGGTACGTGTTTCTGAATAGGCACTAGGCACTTAACAAGCTGAGCACACTATGCGTGTAACTAATTATGAAGCCAGTAATCATTGTGTGAGAAAAAGGGAGTTGGGAGCAACAGTTTTTTTACAACCAATATATATATTTTTTTACAACTATGTCCATAATTTTAATAATAGTATTCAGTTCTTAAAGTGAACTGATAATTCCATCTTTTAGTGTGTGGTAGTGTTTTCCCCATTTCTGGAAAACTTCATTAACATTACACAGTTTAATGTTGTTACCTGCAGGGAAGTGAGTCTCGTTGGCAAGGCCTGTGTAGAGTGGTGGATTAATGCAGTGTGCTATAGCTGATAGGAGCATGAATTCAACATTTAGCAGAGGTGTTTATTTCTTGAAAGATTTTTTCAGTTAGTGGTTTAGAAATGTAAGAAGCAGATAGAATGGTTGGTGCTTGAGGTGGGGGTAGGAGTAATGTGGGCTAAGGATATGGGTAAATTGGTTCGGGGTTGGAAAAGCCCAGTTAGTGTAGAGGATTAATACTCTAGCTGTGTAAACATCTCCCTGGGTAACAAGTGCAGGGTTTGAAATTTTTACCCTGCCTTTGCAGACTTGCCTCAAAATGGATAGATTATGCAATTTTGGAATTGCAGGGTTTAGACTGGGGTGGTTCTGAGCTAGTTATGCTGCTTGAACACCCAGTAACATTGGGGGAGTGGGGTACTGCAAGGAACATGCCATTTAAAGTTAAAATTGTGTCTGATAGTTTCCCTTTATTGTATTCCTGGTAGCACTGCCCCTCCCTTTTCTATAAGAGTATGCAGGGGAGAAAATGCTATGACAGGTATTAGCTAGCTACTTCGTGTGTAATCTTTTTTTTTCTTTTTTTCTCATGGTTCACTTACTTACAGTGTTCCTATCTCATTTCAGGTGTTAGTGATCGATATGGCTGATGTCCAAGCTTTGCAGCAGAGGTGGGCAAACATTGTGACTCAGGCAGAGGACCTTTTTTGAAAGATTCCAAACAGTGACACTATGACAGCAGAGACACAGGGTCAAGCCAATCGTAACAGATGGCAAACGTCAAGGAGAAAGCAGGCAGCCAGATGCAGAAGGACGTGCCAGTTGCAGCCCAGTGAGGAGATGACAGCAGAGGTCTCAACATTGAACTCAGCACTTGCTGGTCCTGCAGGTAATGATTGTACAGTTCTTGCTGGGAGGAGGATGGAGCAGTAGTTGCGGGGGGCAGAGGGGAAGAGAGATAGATTGGGTGACTGAGTTAGCAGCTCACATACATCTTCAGAGGGTCCTATGGGTAGTGTTGGGGCTCTGCAGAACTTAGTGGGACAAGGATATAGTTTTGAGGAGCAGATTTCTGGTATGGACAGTCCAGCCATGATTGGTAGTTTGTAGTCACTGGGCGAAGATGTCGACCCTTGTTTAGATGAGGTAGGATCAGATTCTTGGATGTGACTGGGTGATTGGTTGGCTACGCAGGCACTGGCCAAGGGGGTGTGGCTGTCTTTCTAACTCCTCATATATTCTCGTCCATAATGGAAAAAATTTGGAAAGGAGAGTATGTGGACATTTTTGACCTAATTGACGCAGATGGTGTCCAACTTTTGTTGGAAGCCAAGACAGCGAATGGGAAAGATCTGTTGACAGCCATAGTGGCCCTTGCCAAAGATGAGATGGGAAAATGTGGCTGAGAATGTGTGAGAACTGGGTTTTGGGATTTGTTTACTACATGGCAGTATGGTTGGAGAAGGATAGTGCTTTGGCAGTTCCACTCTTGACTTACTTTTTGACAATATGGGAGATGCAAGGGATACAGGCTGGAAATGCTTAGTTGTGGTATGATCAGAAATTTTATAAAAGGAAGGCAGTTGATAAGCCCATGCATTGGGAGGGGAGAAACCCTGATATATGGCTATGCACTATGATGGACAGCTTCAGTGTGGGTGGCAGAGGGAGTAAGGTGGGAGAAAGAGGTGTTGGAGTATGTTGGGCTTTAAATGCTGGAAGATGTGCTTGAGTGGCATACAGATTCTTGCACGCTTGCTTGAAGTGTGTAGGTGTTCACCCGGTGGTGCAGTGTGGTAGGTGTTAAGGTCAATTAGTGAGGCAAACATCATCCTTTGAAAGACAGTTTGGGTTGGGGAGGGCCATCTTCAGGGTTGCAAGGGGTACGGAGTAGTGATACTTTTCGTGGTCAGTGGGGCCTTTTTGAGGGTCAAGAGAATGACTTGGGGACACATTCTCCTATTAAGGTGCATGTCTTGCAGGACATGATTCTGCAATACTCTCAACCAGTGGGGATGGGGGAATTGATTGAGGGTTTTTCAAGGGGATTTCCAATTAAGTCTAAATTGGTAGGTGATAGAGTAGTTGGGAAAAATTTGAGATCAGTGTGGGGAAGGGAGGATATTTTGGAGGCTTTGGTGGAGAAGGAGCAACAGCTGAGATGGTTATTGAGCCCATTTTCTCGCCCTCCATTTGCCAACTTTAGACTGGTACGTAAAAAGAAGCCACGGTAACTTTGTTTAATTCACCATTTGTCTTACCCTGAGGGAAAGTCTGTCAATGACTTCATTTCGGTGCAGGAGGCTAAGGTGAGTTATGCATCATTGAATGACATGGTCTGCATTATTACAAGGTTTAAAGTTCCATGGTTGGTTAAAGTGGACATTGAGTCTGCTTTTTTGCCTTTTGTCAGTTCGAGAGGAGGATTGGCCATTGTTGGGCATAGTGGTGGGAGACTAGTTTTATTTTAACAAAGCCATGCCAATGTGATGCTCAGTAGCCTGTTCCACATGTGAAAAGTTTAGCATGACTTTACACTGGATCTTGGCAACAGGGAGTAGATAAGCAGAGGGCAGTGCATTACTTGGATGATTTTTTTTCCTGATAGGTGAAAGGAATGAGGGAGCGGCAGGGGCTATGTGTGAGTTTTTGAGGATGTGCGAGGAACTGGGGGTTCTGTTGGCCACCCACAAGTTGGAGGGTCCAGCGAAGGTATTAGATTTTCTGGGATTGAGCATGGATCTGGAACAGGGTTTGTTTTGCTTGCCTGAGAATAATTTAGCTATGCTAAAAGAGAAGATAGTCTGGATGAAGGCTAGGGACAAGGTGTGGGTGAGGAGTGCTATGGAACTCTTAGGACTCTTGAATTTTGTCTGTTGGGCTGTTCACCAAGGACAGACCTTTTGTAGTTCAGTAGCATTTCTGTTGAAAGGGGTAAAAGGAGGCACCACTGGGTTAGAATTGGCAAATTGACAAATGAGGATTTAACTGTGTGGTTGCAGGTTTTAGGGAAGTTTAATGGGCGGTGCAGTGGTGCAGCGGTTAATGTTGTCACCTCACAGCAAGAGGTTCTCCAGTTTGATTCTTGGCTGGTGTGCCTTCTGTGTGGAGTTTGCATGTTCTCCCTGCATTTGCGTGGGTTTCTTCTGGGTACACCGGTTTCCTCCCATGTTCTAAAGACATGCATCTGTAGCATTTCTCCCTGGGCCTCCACTGAAAACAGGCTCTGTGGAGCCTAGTTGGACTTTCCTGGTCAACAAAATGTTAAATAAATAAATAAAATTACCTTTTGGCAGTGAGATTGGGTAGGGTAATGGGAGTTACAGATGTTCACTGATGTGGCAGGGTGCATTGGTATGGAGGCATTTTTTGTGGACAGTGGATTGCACTGCCTTGGCCTCCTGAGTGGCCAGAGGAATGGAAATAGGATGTTGCTTTTTTGGAGATGATGCTGATTTGGATGGCATCAATGGTGTGGCAGGAATGGTTGAGGAGCAGAAGAGCAGATTTTAATTCTGACAATGCTGCAGTCATGCGAGTTTTACAGGTTAATTAAGATGGCTAAGTCTGAGCATTTATTTTTGGTATTGTGTAAGTTAGGTCTGCAGAGTTTGTTGATTAATTTTTTCATTCACAGGTGTACATGCATCTGGGGTGAGGCAGAGGACCTTGTGGTTGTGTCAGATGAGTTGTAGCAGATTGGGCTGCAATGATCAGGAAGTTGGTGCAACAGTCCTGGGCAGTGTCCACCAGGAAGGCTTATGGTAGGGCGTTGTATGATTTTTGACAGGTTTGTTATGCAGTTCCCGAAGGAGGCAGGTGTACAGTCAGAAAAGTTGTTGTTTCAATATTTAGCTAGGGCTAGGGTGCAGGGTAAGGCGGTAAAATTGGTTAAGGTGGACTTAGCAGCAATTAGTGCATTTGTTTGGCAGGCAAGATTGCATGATTTTACTAAATCCTGGACGATGGAGCAAATGTTGAAGGGATGGGGTAGGGAGGAGGGTTTGAACAGGGACAAGCACTGGCAGGTGACAAGGCAGGTGTTAAAGGTCTTGCTGCAGGGTTTGGTTAGGGTATTCGGGGAATCAGTGGATCATGTTGTGTGAGTGAGGTTGAGTGTTTGGATGTGCTTTGGGGCTTTTAAGGTGTTGGAATTGTTGGGGTTGTAGGTTTGGATGAGGTTATGTTACTGGTGCAGTTCACATTATGTTAAAGACATCTAAGAATGATCAAGCAGGCAAGGGTGCACAAATAATTTCAGTGAAGGACAGGTTGGAGCAGATGTGTCCAGCGGTGTGGGCGAGGAGATTGTTAGTGTCTCATAAAGGGAACTCACAGGATTTAGTTTTCCGGTCAAAAGGGGGTAGGGCAATAACAGGGGAACAGTTGATTTCAGTCATGAGAAGGGCTTTCTGTAGCATGGGTTTAGATGGAGAGAGATTTTCCACTCATTCTTTTAGAATGCATATGGCGTCAGATTTGGCAAGAGCAGGTAGTTCAATCGAAGTCATTAAGAGGGCAGGGTGATGGTCTTCCAATGCCTTTTTGACTTATATTAGATATGGGATGGTGATTTTTCATTCTAATACTAATAAATTTTTTTTCTGTAGGCTAAAGGATTCTAATCATAGGTCATTCATATGTTTACTGGGCAGCAAGGAGAGCTGCTGTTAAGAGTAATGGTTCTAAGTTGGAGTTACACCAGTTCGGTTGGAGAGTTACATGGCAGGGCATTAGAGGGCTCAAGTCAAACCAGCTGTTGCAGGTATTTACAGTGATACAAACTCAAGTGGGGGCCTCCTCAAGTCTTGCTGGTGCATCTGGCAGATAACAATTTGGGTTTGATGCCAAAGTATCAGATGGCTTATCAGATAAGGGAGGATTTGTTAGTGTTAAATTTATACCCAAGTTTGTGTTTAGTGTGGTCAGAGATTATTCCTCATTTGACTTGAAGGAATGCTCGGAAGTTTTCAGCAGTTGAAAGGGTGCAGAAGTTTGTAAATTTTAGGTTGACAACTCAGTTGAGGGCAGTGGGAGTGCAAACCATACAGCATAATGAGTTTGCTGAGAGGGACCCTATGTGGTTTATGGAGGATGGAGTGCATCTTAGTGATTTTGGTCTGGACTTGATTAACTTGAACCTGGGACTGTTTATGGAGGTGTTGGTTAAAGACTGGTGTTAGTGGGGGGAACAGCCTGAGTTAGGCTGCTGGGTGGAAAAGAGGGACAGGCTTGTCCCTTGTCTGTTCTCCCTCTGGTGTACACTTTTGGAGGAAGGAAGCCTGGAGTGATGGAATTGAGTGGTTGCATCCTGCTTGTACCTGGTGGTTTGGATGGAAATGTGGTTTTGGGATAAAGGTGAGTGGTTGAACATTGCCTGAAGTATAAGAATTAGCAAGTGGGTGGAGGACACTGCTTACTCGGTAAGGGTGAGCGGTGCTACGCTGCCTTTATGGATGGTCATGTGATGTTTTGATGTGCAAAGAAATGAAGTCATGATTAATAACGTTATGATGCATTGTTTCCTTATGTTTGAATCAATAAAGGTCAGCAAAGATCGTTTGGAGTTCTGTTTCTTTATTAAATTGGAACATGACAAACCCTGGGATCAGAATCATGCCTACTATAATCAGATTAAGGCTAATGCTAAGAAGCAGAGCTGCACAAGGGTAGCCTGAAAGCAATTAGCAATTAACAAGCTGGAATTAAAAAAAAAAGACAGGCTTCAGTGTTCTTTATTTTCTGTCAGCATGACTGTTTGCCTAAATAAGGCGGAATCAATCAAATGTGAGCGGTGGGGGGTCATCACATCACGCTGGACGATTTAAGTAGTATTCCCTTAAGTTGTGAATGTTCTCTTTTTGCCATGAAACTGGTACATCTGTGCCTTTTTAAGTCATAAACATCTGCCATGTGGTAGAAGACTTGCTGAAACTTTTGTGAACAGAATTATTACTTCCCGATCCTGTAGAATCTATATCAATATAAAGTTTGCCAGGGCATCAGATTTCTACAGTACAGCACTATGTCATGAATACTTCTTATTCTCTAGTAAAGGTGGTATCACACTCTCAGAAAGCAACATGAACACAGGTCTGAAGGGTTGCATGTTTTTAAAAGTGGAGTTAAACACATATAAATGAACAGCTATAAATTTTATATCGATTAATGTGTAAATTAAATAACTTACATAAGATTGCTGTGTACTCTACATTACACAGAGGAAATGTAGTTCCTTCACCCAAGACTACCATATTTGACATAAAAATATATTTATATCTGAATTTCAGATATGACTATTGCTTTCATGTCATAATCCAAATAAATGGATATTGTATAAAAAAGAGGCTTTGAAAAGTAAAAATGTATCATTGTACACCTAAAAATAGTTGTATATCTCTTTGTTTTAACATTTGCCTTTTTCAAAATATTGTCAGCTCTATTGTTTATAATTTATGTTGGTATTATTTCACATTAATTGTGAGATTTGATAAAAACAAGTGTTTTTGCTAAATATATATTTAGTTATGGCAGGTAGATAAAATTATGCAGTTGCTTGTTTTATGGCCAAAATCTGTGTAGCTAAGAGTAGCTGGATGAATCCCATATTGGACACACATTACTCTCATTATAAGTAGATCATAATGAACCCACCAAAAAGATACATGCCATCTGATTATGGGTATCCTAAAACGGCTGATAACTCTGCAAAATGGGTAATATGGATTAAAGAAAGAACAGAGAATAAAGGATACAGCTAATATGTATGCAACAGAATAAGGACCACATGTAAGAGGTGGGTAGTTTGGAACAGGGATATGCTGTTGCACTTGGCCATATATTTTGCATGGAGGCAAAAGACTAATAGGCAGGATGTATTATAAATTTTGACAATAACCTTCAATAAACACAGATGAGTTTTAGTATAAATACATGCAAATGCTGAAAATATAATGAACCCTTTTCCAAAGCTTTAGTTTTGGTGCTGTTCCTCCCAGGTAGGGCTCAGGATTACAACAACCCTGTATACTTTAGTGTGGAAAGTACAATCCCATGAAAGGATTATTTCCAAATACCTACCCCATATACATTTGCAGAATGTCTTTTTTTGATGGTTGTCTCATATCTGTTGTTGTTCTGGCTTGTCTAGAAGCTGTCATTACATTGACAGTTTCCAGCTCTTGTGGCATCAGGAAGATGTACAAATCCCAAAAGATATCTTATAAAACAGAGCTGTAGAATGACCATAAAACATGTAGAATGTGATTTCTTGTAGATAACATATTGCAACCTGTTTGCAAAAAAATAATATGATGAATTATCTCTCAAAACAAATGACAGCAACTTTATTTCTATGTATGTCTTTTAGTGTAGGTGCATTGATCAAAAACTGTGATCTCCATAATCAACTAAAAATAATATATATATATATATATATATATATATACCGATACATGTGCATGTGCGAATGTGTGCATGCAATTAATAGTAATAATAATAATAATAATTGCAGCAACAATGATTATTGCTATTGTTAATTTGGTACCTCTGGGATAGTTTGAACCATACCCATTCAAAAAACCTTGAAGCTAGCTGTTCAAAGCTATTCCTGTGTGCACATAGGAATCCCATAATTCCCCTCATGCAGGACTTTATCTCACATACCTTTACTTTATTAATTGCATAGTTTTGTGCTGCAATTCAGAAAAAGAGAAATCAATAAAAATAGTAAAAGCATGTGTCTTGCACTTGTTTTGAGATACTGCAGACTTGGAATAAGACATAAATACTAACATTTCAGCTTACATAGATCACAACAACAGGTAATAAGTACGCAAATATGAAAAAAAGAAGAAACCAATTCAATAACATCTCTGAAAAAAAAACAATTCACAAATATGCATAAGAATTGAAAATGTTATTAATATCAAAATAATTATAATTTGGAAACAAAGGTTTCAAAATACTCAGGGTCTCAATGTCATGAAGTTTCAGCTAAAGGACAGAGAGCAGCAAAATTCGTGCATGATGAAAAAAGTGTTTAACCTACTTGTAAAAGTGATAAACAAAAAAAAAATAAAATCATGCACATTACAATATTTATGAAACTAGATTATCTATGATACAACTTATCCATTTAATAGTTGACTAAAAAGCTATTTATACTTACTGCATGCTCAGATGATGTAACACTAACACCGTGACCTACGCTACACCCAATCTTATTTTATATTATATATTTTGCTGCCTTCTGTTACTGTGGTGGTGGTGCTGCGGTAGCATTGCCACCTCACAGTAAGACATTGTCCTGTTCGATTCTCAAGTAGAGCATCTTCTGTGTGGAGACATGCATGAATGGGCATACCTTTGTTGATGGTTGTGCGTCAGGGCTGGCAACTCGGCACATAAAAATCTACTGCCAATCATTAGCGGACCGGAGTTCCACTGTGGCGACCCCTAACCAGGAAAAGCCAAAAGACACAAACATTTTGCTGCCTTATGTTGTACTGTTAATAGTATGACTGATACTTACTTGTCATTTAAATCTTGCAGAGAGTTTTTAGTTCATGAAGCAAAATGCATTTGCATGTTTCACTTTTTTATATTTAGATGTATTGGTGACATTACCCATAGTGCTTTGTAGTTGTTTATATACTACTGTTGAAACTGGAGCATTGAGCAAGCTAAATTTTATGTTTTGTAATTTAAATTTCTTGTTACTGAATTTTTATCTGAAGACCATCAAAGGATGCAGATTCTTTGAAATCATACATAAACTTCTTGTCTCCTGTAGCTTTATCTAACCTTATTTTAAAAATGTCCAGTGATAATGATAAACTAACAAACATGTAAAGGCAATTTTGTACTAAAGCGAGGGTGCAATTTGTGATAAGTAAGTATCTCTCTTTTGCCTGATTTTTGTACATTTTGCACATTGTCTCCTTGGATGAATACTAGGATATAAGTTAGTGTTAATTTTGAAGTATTTCTTAAGTTTACATTGTGCATTGATTTGTAGGCTAAGCATAGCATTCTCCTTGGTATTCCAATTCCAACACTAAAAAATCCTGTTTCCGAAGTCTCTCTGAGTAAGTATTCACCTCCAGCCTTCTGAATCTTTCCATAAAATTTCTTTGAACTGATGCTAGTTACCATAAATCTACAACTGTGTGTCAGCAGAAAGCAAAATTATACTCTAGAATTAGCCTAACTATTGCAAAGATTATACAACACAGCTGACTTTCTTGTGCTTATAACCTTGAATTTTAGTCCTATTTATCACAATGTCTTTGCCTTGATATTTGTAGCATTTGTATTGAATGGTTATCCATGCTTTGTGTATCTATGTCTCTATTATTATCAACTATTTCTAGTAGGTGGTTTTTAAGAATGACTCTTACTTACAACATGCAACATTACTTGTTTTTTTCCATACATTAAACTCCATGTGACTATGAAGTAATTTTGAATGGATAAACATTTAATTTAGTGATTACATCATTATTACGAAAGATGGCAACAGTTTTGTAGAAATCAACATATTTAACCTGCCAGAAACTGGATAATTTTTTTAAAAAATTGGAAAAATAACTGCCAAGTTAAATAGAACTGGTCTGAAGATTGATTTTTGGGGGGTAATCTGCTGTTACTTTTTCCATGTATATTTAGCTTCTTGCATCACCATCCTTTTTGTCTACCCTTAAGGTAGATACATAGTCAAGGAACAATATTTTGTTGATCTTTAACTGGTTGGCCTTCTTTAAAATGATTTTATGTGTGTCAAAAGCTTTACTGACATCCTGATATATCACTATACCTGGTTTGCCAGGGTTTATATCTTTCTGACACTAGATTGTACAATTTTGTTAAACTTGATAATGCACAGCATCCCTTCATCAAACCATACTGTGTACTCTCAATGTCTGGTCCATATTTGCATGATTGTATCAAATTTTGTAACAGGCAATACTCAAAACATTCCCTGTTATTAATCTGGACTGACTGACCTATAATTAAACATTTCTAATTTGCTACCTTCTTTGAAAAGTGTTGTTATGGGGGACCAAACTTGGACACAAGGTATATAAGTCACCTCAAGAATTCCATTGCACATTTTGGTGAAATTCTATACAAGTTCCTCACATATGATTTTTATCAAGACTTCATTTATGTTATCAGGATCTGTAGAGCATATAGCTTTTATCCTACTGATAGCTATTCTTACATTTTCACAAGGAATTATTGGGAAATGTATTATATTGCCTAACACTCTAAACAGGTACCTATATGCACTTCAAGATTTCTAAAATATTCCTAAAAGCAGAAAAAGGAGGCACCAGACCATAGCTATAAATAACATAAAACACTTTTAATCCAAAAACAGATATCAGGTGAGTGGTTTCATGGACCAAGCCACTTCATCAGACGTCAGACATCAGACGTATACTTCAACATTGTTAAATTGGGGGGGGGTGTATTTTAGATCATCGAATGCTTAAAAAAGTGAACAGTGATTAATTGACCCTATGTAAGCAAAAGCTTATAATTTTGAACTGTCAGAACAGCGATTTTTTTTCCAAGGGAAAAAAATCACTGTTCCAACAAAAAAATAAAATAAAATACTTTAATCATTACATTAAGTGGGGGGGCTTTGTCCCCCACACCCCCCTACTTAAATATACCAACTCCGAGACCACACTACAGTGCCAAAAACGGCAAAGTAACAAAGCGGCCAAGTGAATTCTTTCCCAGGGAAAGAATTTGCTTAAAAGCCACTTCGATATTTTGCCATTTCAGGTTTTTGAGTTTGACCAAGACGCATTTGAAAGAATGCATCTTCAGTCTTCTAATAGGGAACCAAATTGGGGGATGGGATTAAAATGAGGAGTCATTTCAAGGGTATGTCTATAAAATGGCTACCTCTCCAACGTTTTTGTTATTTTCTATCCATTCTTATGATATTATAGACTAGTTACAGAAGCTCTTCCTCTTATTTATCTGGTTTTAGCAAAGTTTCTGCAGTGACTATTATATCTCAGGAGGATAAGACCACGTCTGCATGTATACGTGTATTTTGTTGCATATGCTTCTGTGGTTTATATTAAGGACTAGTAAATCTGCTTGTGCCTCTGGGGTAGAATAAATATGTATGTTTCTTATCAGCCAGGTGAGTCCTGTGTGTCTGTTGGAGGATGTGTATTTTGGTAGCTGTTACAACTTAGTTTCAGTTTTGATATAAAGTATTTATTGAGGGGGGCACTGTATTTGAGTTTTATGTTTTAATTCAGGTTTTATTAGCACAGCATTTCTGTTCAGATAGATAGATACATTTACTGGGGATGAAACTGTGTGGAACAGAATAGGCTGGGTACAATTGTATGTATCAAAAATACTGTGTTTTAGATTGCAACACAGTGGTTTAGAATGAGAGATAATGAGAGGAAAGGTGTGTGTTTGTGTGTGTGTGTGTGTGTGTGTGTGTGTGTGTGTGTGTGTGTGTGTGTGTGTGTAATGTGGCGATATTTGTGAGTAGGATTAGGGGAGGTAATATTAAGAGTTGAAGAATGAGCATACTGGATAAAAGAGATCAGTAAATGAATGCATGTGTCATGAGGGCATAGGAGGAAATAAGGTTATGTGAGATATCAGGATCTGTACACATTTTGTAATAAGTTAGGGTTGCACTGTTTGTGAATGTATTTATTTATTTATATATCTGTTTGCCAGGGTACACGGATCAATATTTACCAATTTCAGGCTCAACCTGGGTGAAACACAAAACCTTCCATAAACAAAAAAATACAGAATACAAGCAATAACATAACAGTTCAGACTGATTACACAGAAAAAAGGCTATGAATATACATTTTAGTGAACACGCACAGTGCAATGCACAATCAAGCAAAGTGTAATGTACTATATATATATATATATATATATATATATATATATATATATATATATATATATATATTAGTTTCTAAAGTGGGTCAATCTTCAATGAATCCTGAAAAAGGAGAAGAGACTCAGAAAGGAGATAGTTTAGGTGAAATGTCCTGTGTTGAAGTAGGAGTACTTGTCTTGGATGAAGACGTACATTTTGAATTGCATTCTGAGTTTGGTACAAGTGCTGATTTCCTTAAGGTTGATGGGAACAGCTTGCCAAGGAGTAAGGGCCTGAAAGAAGAAAGCATGTGCAGTGCTGTGGGGTTTGGTTCTAGGGATAATGAGAGTTGGTGTGACAGAGCATGTGCAGTGCTGTGGAGTTTGGTTCTAGGATAATGAGAGTTGGTGTGACAGAGCATGTGCAGTGCTGTGGGGTTTGGTTCTAGGATAATGAGAGTTGGTGTGACAGAGCATGTGCAGTGCTGTGGGGTTTGGTTCTAGGGTAAAGAGAGTTGGTGTGGCTTGTGAGAAGTGTCTCAGGTTGTATAACGAGTTGTTTTTTTATGAATTCTAGCTACAAGCAGAGTAAATGTGTGGAGTTAGAGTAGTTTGTAGAGTTGGAATCCTGAAAGAATGTTAGATGTTTGTTTTATAGGTAGGCATTTGGCTTTTTCTACTGTGATACAGTGATTGTCACAGAGAGGTGAGTTTATAATAAATTGGCAATTGCTGTTAGAGACAATCTGGAATGTGCCAGTGTTTTTCTTGCAGGCAGAAGCAAAAATTGGTAGCCCATATTCAAGTTTAAAAATAACTCTTGCCAGTGGCTGCTTTGGCTGGCTGGGGTTGGCAAGGGGACATATTTTTTGGCCGTGAAGAGGATGGAGTTTATTTTGGCCCTCACTTTGTCAATGTGGAAATGGAAGTTTAGTGACTGATAAAGGCATAATCCTAAGTATTTGAAAGCGTGGATTGTCTCTATGGAATGGTTGTGCTGGTCAAAGATAGATAAAGAGGCAGGTGCTTGGCCAATGTTCTGTAGAGTTCCAAAAAAGCATAGTTTTGGTATTGTTGGGGTTGAGAAGTTGTTTATGGTTTATGAGCCATTGGTGGAGCTCAGGTAAGTCTGACTGGAGTTGGCATTGAATGTTGGTGTGAGAGTGACCTGATCTGTACATGACCATGTCATTAGAATAGAGGATAAGTGGGAGATGGTGGAGGTCACAAGGACATTTGTTAATTAATATGGAGAAGGGAAGGGGGCAAGAATTGATCCTGATGGATACATGTTTCGTAACGGGTGCAGATTATGATTGGGAGGATCCTATTTTAGCTCTGAAGTGTTTGCCAGAGAGGAAAAGTTTTTAAAACAGGGTGGTCTGGACTGATGCCAATTTCAATTTGTTTTGAGAACTTAGTGGTCAATGAGCTCAAATGTCTTTGCCAGTCTAGAAGTAGAGCATCTGTAAGTAGGCCGCTATCAAACTTTCTTAGAGTGTCATCAGTTAGGGGTTAAAGTGCTGTCACAGTACTTTGTCTAGACCAGAATCCATGTTTTTTTAAAGGAGAGCAGGTGGTGCTGTTGGATATAGATAGAAGAGTTGGCTGTACACCATCTTTTCAAGGCACTTGCTCACAATTGTGAGGATAGATATTGGACAGAAATAAGAGGCATCATTTGGGTTGGCTTGTTTTAGGAGAGGTTTAATTAGAGCAGTTTTCCAAATCTGTGTCATGATGTTTTTGTGTGAGACATACATTATATATGTGGTTGAGAGGAAGACATAGACGCTCTCTGCAGTGATATATGGATCAGGGGGTTATGTTGTCAGATCCAGGAGGGGTGTCATTGAAAATATTTTCAAGTAGAATATAGACCTCTTTAGGACATATGCATTTTTTTTATTTAACATTTGTTTACCAGGAAAGTCCAACTTGGAACAAAGCCAGTATTCAGCAGAGGCCCAGGGAGAAATGCTCCAGATGCATGTCTTTGTAATTTGGGAGGAAACCCACATGAACACATGGAGGACATGCAGACTTCACACAGAAGGCACTCCAGCCAAGAATCGAACCAGAGAACCTCTTGCTGTGAGGCCACAATACAACAACTGCACCACTGCACTTTCCAAAGTATGATTGCTTAGAACTCAAACACAGGACCTACTACACTCTAGGTTGTGACTCAGTCTATCTAACCACTTGCATAGTTGCAGTGGTAGGGGGATTGAATTGTAGTGGGGTGGGAAATGTACTATCTGTGAGGGGTGTGTAGTTTATTGATAGGAGATTGCTAAACTCTTTAAGGAAATCTTCTGGAGAAAGTTTTAATGCACCATATTGAATGGTGTTTGTTGCCATGGTATGATGAGGAGGTTTTCTTCCTGTAAGTAGGTTAATCTCCTTCCAAAAGTGTAGGAGGGTAATTTCTTTGTTTGGAAATTTCTTTGTGCCTTCTGATGGACTTCTTGGCTAGGTTACACAAGAATATAAATGATGTGTGGTTGTCAGTTGTGGGAGTCTCTTTCCAGTTTTCCCATGCTTCTTCCCATAGACTTAACAGATGTTTGAGTTCAGTGGATAGTATGGTAGTAATTACTGCCACCACCCTGCTAATATTATCAGCTACACAAAGGCCCTTAAAAGGGTGTCCAATTATCACTGTGCAATATTATTATCTAATTGGTAAGTGTGACTAAATAGTCTTAAGGCTTATTAGAGTGACCTGGTACAGGATCCTTATATACATGCAATGTACTCTTAGAGCTTAACTTAGCTCTACACAAAACAACCACAGCTAAAAGGTTTTAAAATATTTAATAATAAATAATTAAAGACACAAGACAATAGCTTCCACTACACAGTGCTAGTCAAAAGAGTTCAGAGATCACACAGAAATACTTAAAATGAATCAGTAGTACAGTTCTGACATCACAGAAAACACTTAGTCTAATCTTTATAGTCCTAGCTATTTCTACAATATAACACACTTCTAAGATAAATAACTTAAGAGAGCATAAGGTAATGCTGAGTTGGATATCAAGACAAAAATGCTTAATAATCTCTGGTTTTCACTTTTAAATTGAAACTGCAGTTCTGCTAAAACATTACATCATCTTTTATACTTTCCAGATGTTCCCAGGCTGACAGAAACTGCATTTACATTCTTTTACACTTAGAGCAATAAAGGACATTCCATATGTAGATTCTGGTCATCAACTTTAGCCTTAAAACAATAGGCAGGAAGCCTTCATCTAACCGGACTGGAGCCGACTTGTAAACATCAAAGGTAGTCATGAAATAATTTTAATTTCAAAGGACCAACAAGAAATGCTGGACTTAGCTTTCTTTACAGCAGATGGCAATGTTGCCACATTGTTTTAAGTTCAACATTCATATTCACAAATGATAGAATTATTTGCAAAGTTCTATCTGGTTAGGCTGGCAGCCTTCACCCTTCTCTACCAGTCTTCACACAATGCATCATAATGAGGGTGGATTCCTTTCTTCCGTCCCAGCACAGGAAAGAAATATAACAGAAAAGTGGTTGGAAACTGCAACAGTGAAAAGATTGTTTGTAGAGGCCAGTTTTCCAAGTGTCAGTTATTTTTACATTTGGAAGACTACTCCAGATTTATAATAATGCTGCATAAGGGCATACAGTGCGAGCGTTTATTTATTACTCCTGTTAAGCAATATTTTTTTATATATTTTGGATGTAAAATGCTTCCTCCAACACCATTAACATAGACTACAGCAAGTTTGAAACATTAGGAGGAAGAACTATTTTACTTCAAAAATATACAAAAAAAAATAGTATTTAAAAAAATAAATAAGTAAAACACAACAATTTTACAGAAAGCCCATTCTCCAAGTGCAATAATGCCCTCCAGGGTGTATGTTCATGTATAATCAATGCCCTTCCAAGCCCTCCACCTGTGACATTGGGCCCCATAACATCTCTTGGCAGGTATTAATTACACATTAACATATAAATTGTCAGGTATTATTGTTTGTTTACCCACCAGGACGTAATTCTGCTTGTTCAATTAAATGCATTTTTCAGTTTAAAAAACTGGACCACAATCATTAAATTAATGATTTTGACGTGTTATGCTTCACTTTTCTCAGACATTTACTCTGCCTTTATTTTTTATGGTTTCTGCTTGTTCTTTACTCTGCTACAACATGTACATGTTCATTTACATTTTTATTTTTTCTCTATGTTTATAGATGTCAATGTGAAGAAGTGTGTGTGTGTGTGTGTGTGTGTGTGTGTGTGTGTGTGTGTGTGTGTGTGTGTGTGTGTGTGTGTGTGTGTGTGTGTGCGCGCATGCATGGTTGATTTCCTAGATGCTCACTTGTAATAGTGACCTGATGAAGCTGTTTGAGTGAAAGTGCTTTTTGGTTTGTTTGTTTGTTTGTTTGTTTGTTTGTTTGTTTGTTTAAATGCACATATGATTATAGTTTTTCATTTATTTGATTGTTTATGTCTGATGTTTATTCATATTGCATCTCTTCCAAGTTTACTGTGCTAGGTATTGGCTTCTTGATTCATTTACATGATGTCACACACAAGCTCATACATCCACACGTGCACATAAGCGCACACGCACACACACACACACACACACACACACACACACACACACACACACCCTCTTCTTCATTTTGGGTCTTAGGTTTTTTTTTTAGAATTTGTTTCTTTTTGAGCTAGCACTCTGGTTTCTATCCTCCCTTTACAAGTGTCTTGTCACCTTGCTAATAAATTGCCTTTAGTGAAGGAAATTTTGTTACGCCTTGTTGTCTGGAGATAGACTAAGATAGTTTTAGACTAGACTAGATAGATTAAGGCTTAATTACTAGTTCTGCACCTGTTGTATTTCTTATTTTGGTTTGGATTGTATTATTGATTTTTCAGGAGCTTAGAGTCTGGTCCCATGGTTTGCCTGATTCCTTTTCGGATTGAACTTCTTGTTTTCTTTTTGTATGCTTGCCTTTGACTACTGCTTCAGCACTGGCCCTTTTATATTATTTTACTTTTTCAGACTGGATGCTCTTTCTGGCTGTTATTGTTGGAGTGTTATTTCTAAGGCTTGGTCATTATTGGTACACCTTTCTGAGTCCAGATTCTGGACCTGAACCATGCATTTATAGTTTAGTTATTTTCCTGTACATTTTATTTTTCTATTTTATTTTCCTATGCTTTTCCATTTAGGATTGGTTGTCCTAATTTGTACTGTGTTCCAGTGTGGGTAGGGCATCTGGTGACTTACTTTTGTTTACAAAGCCACGTGGTATTTTTGTATCACAGGCACAGAGACTGTATCTCAGTGGGTCTGTGTTTCAGGACTGACCTTAGCTTTTGGCCCTTTTATTGTGAATCATCCCTGTTGGACTGTAAGGTAACTTTTGTTTACATGTGGTTTGTTCATACTGGTAGTCTAGCCTATCATGAGTACTCTCTCTTTTGGTACATTACTATGGATGAGTTTGTCATTCATGATTTATGACCCTTTGTTTTCATGAAGTACATATTTAGTTTTGGTAAAGCACGGTTATTGAAAAGTTGATCTGCTAAAGTTCCAGTTGCTGGGCAAAAGCACTTATCATAAATAAAACCCGAGTTATTCTGGTGATTAAGTCTGCTGGAGTTCATTTCTTCAGTACTTTGATAGAAGAAGACTTAACATATGAAGTTTTGGAGTATTTATAGTTGTTGCATATAATTCTAAATTTAAAAGTTTTTATTTTTCATTTTTTTCAAATAACAAGGAAGGAAAGGCAGTCTGCTATATTCATGCTGGCGACAGCTATCTCCTCACATGTCTGCTACGGTTTATGTCTGTAAAGGAGTGAGACAGGGTAGAAGTCCAGGATTCTACAGAATCCTTATCAAAGTAGAACATGTGAGAGTGTGAGTCCTAGCACCTCACAATTAAGCTGCAAGCATTAAAAATGCAGCAAATTCAAAAGTCACTGTTATACATTTTTGTTTTTTGGCTAAGGTGCTTTGCCTTCTTACACCATACAGTATTATATATATGCTAATTCTAGGATGAAGGAATAATCAAACTTATATTTCTGTTGCTCCAAGTCTCATCAGACTTTTATTAGACATCCAAATCTTCATTTAATCCAGTACTGTTTAAAAAAAAACTGCCTTTCTTTGAATTTCCGTAATTTTATAAAGCATGAATCTATATCTACTGAATAACAATGTACTCTACTTAACTTTTATGCTAATAAAATAGTACATCACATTAAATTGGAAAGACAGGTCCAAAATAACTTGGGATGGATTCAAGCAAACAGCTAGTAAACAACTCCTGGCTCATAAATATTTATGGTATTCCATGAGGAAAAAAAGGACCCAGAAGGACACTTGGAAAATGATATCTGAACTCATTCTGACATGATTGTAACACATATTTCTGTATGCTGCATAGCTTGATATAGATGAGAACTGTATATAGGTTATCTAATGTATATAGGTTTTATGTTTGTAGGTCTGTATATTGTTTGTTATTGTTTTATTCTCAAAAAATGCTGTTGCTGAACAGACCTCTAAGATGTATACAGACCTCTAAGATACATACAGTACTGCAAAGAAAGACCAAAACAAATGTAAAGAACTATTGCACATGGTGCTTCAAAGTACCATGGACTATTTGCCCTAAAACAAAGTACCCAACTACTTCAGTAAAATGAAGAGCCAGACATGAATGCATAAAGCAGATATTATTTTAACATGCTAGTGTTGGTGGCCTATTGAACTTAATATCTTACTGTAGTTTCCCTTAGTTCATGAAAAGTTTTATAGCTGTCAGTCGGGAATACTTCTCTTTTTTTTCATTCTAATTCTTTGGTCAATGCATTCACAAGAAAGTTCTTGTGTATGCGTCTCCCTGACATTTTGATTTGTTTCAAATACTTTTATTTGACCTCATCTAAATGTTTAAACTGTATTGTGATCTAGATTAAAAGATCTGAGTACATTTATCTGACCTCAGTTTCATGCTCATAACGGGCTATTAACATTACTATGTTGAAATCTCAGTACTCAACAGGCTTGTTGTAAATACTTTAACTTGCTCAAAATGTATTTCATTTCTGTATGTAAATATTTACACTCAGTCACTGTTGTTTTCCTTATGGCTCAGCTTGTGATAAAATAGTTTGATGTAGATCAGCCCACCTACCAAGTTAGCAAACAAAGTATAAGTTGACACTTTACTTATTCGGTACTGATTTCACACAGGAACAGCAATCTTGGCTTTAGTGATCTGGCAGTGATTTTTATATCTGGATCTTAGTGGGTCTGGTGGTGCGGTAGGTTGGAGTAGATTCTGGAGGGATGGGACATTTAGTGGATGGTTTACTAGTGGTAGAGTGAGTGAGAGTGAGGAAGTGGCTTTTTTTTTATTTTTTTGTGTAGCAGGTCTCTAGCTTGTTTAGACTTCATTGCTTTAGGTTGTATATATTTTGTGGACTTTTTTTATGGTCATGGATATGAAATGTCAAATTTTTTTATTGTATTATTTCCTCTAGCAGCATTTTGGTTCAGTTGGGTATATAGTGGTGTTGTCTTGTCTTTGCTGTGATGTGAAGTTGAGTTGTTTTGAGTATTGTTGGTGGGTGGGGTTTAGTTTAGTTTAGTTTTTGTTTTTTGGTTGAGTAATATGGCATGCATAACCACCATGTTTCAAACAACAAAAAGGCTTCCTGTGTGTTTGCAGTTTGTTTGGGTAGGGACTGCTGAGCAGATGATGGTAGTGAATGTATTGGATGATGAGTGTGCCATGTTTGGTGGCAGAGGAGATTATTGTCAGACAGGTAACTCTGAAACCAGCTGGTGACTGATTGTGAGAAGGATAGGTTATTGAGGAGGAGATAAGTTGTTTGTGTGTGACCCATGTCAAATGCTTAGAGAGTCTAGGAAGAAAGTAGCAGAGGAGAGATAGCTGTTTTTTGCTGAAAGGATAGTGTTTGTAAGGAGAGTAAGGTAATGGTGGGGTGGTTGGTTTGGTCGGAACCATGCTGAGTACTGAAAGGAGGTTTAGTAGTAAGGAGAGAGAGGAGAGGAGAGTGTGGCGCATCTCTAGTATTTTGGAGAGTGGGAGAGAGAATAGCTATGTATTCACTTGGGAGGTTGTCTGCTGCTAATTTGGTGGGTTTAAGTTTAGTTAAGAGTTTTTTTATGTTGGTAGGTACAGGAAGAAAAGAGAAGGGGGTGGGGAGATTACTAGTTGGTGTGGGTTATGATAGTATGGTTTGGGTGAAGTGTGTGTTGAATGAGGTATAGCAATTTTTTCTGAGGAGTGAGGATGTAGGGAGGAGGGTTTTGACTACTGGGGGGGAGGGAGAGTTTATGGGACCAGATTGTTTTGGGGCTGGTGTTGTGAGAGTCTAGGGCAGACTGGTAGTATTGGAATTGTTTTGTTTTGTTTAGCTTTTTGACTCTTTGGGATGAGATGAATGTGAGTGTGTTAAAGTTTATTTTTTACGTGATTTGAATAGAAGATGGTTTTAGCTAGGTACAGGTATTTTTTTGAGTAGGAATGTGGGGGAGATCTGACTGAGCTAAGTCTATGGTGGCATGGAGTTCATGGACTTTGTTGGATATACTTAATATTTACATGCTTCTTAACTTAACAGCATTTCTATTTTATTTTCAGTAATGTTGTCTAATGTTGCCTAAAAGTCTTTTAGATTTGTTACTGTCCTTTTCCTTTTTTGTTTATTTGTTAATGTTCAGTTTAATATGTATATTTTTAAGATGGTTTCATCTGCATATATTTCATAAAGGTTTATGTGTACTTATTGCTATATGTATGAAAATTGCTTATATGTTGAATTGATATATTGTAAATAGACTGTTGCCTAACTGTTTTCAACTCTAAATTAATAACTAAATTAACGTGTTACCCTGTACTGATCTTTAATTTGATTAAGTGCTTTGGTTCTGTCACTTTTTTTTTAAACATTTGTTTACCAGGAAAGTCAGACTTGGAATTAAGCCAATTTGCAGCAGAGGCCTGAGTTGAAATGCTCCAGATGTACGTGTTTGTAATGTGGGAAGAAACCAGGGTACCCAGAGAAAACCCACACAAACACAGGGAGAACATGCAGACTCTGCACAGAAGGCACTCCAGCCAAGGATTGAGCTTCTTGTTGTGAGGTAACAATGCTACCACTGCACCACTTCACCATCAATAAAATCTGTTTTATCAAACTACATATTGCAGTGCATTAAAACAAAATCTCTTGCATTTGATAATTGTAGAATGTATGCTCTTTTTAACTTAAGACATGTAAGTTACTTCTTGTCACATTCATTTTGTATATGTATGTGGGAGGGGGACTGCAGGGTGTATGTCACATAAAACATTGTTCTTTTTACTGCTGTTTCATTACTACATATTTGTATATCTGACCTGCAAATTTTAGGAGGTGTGGGCTGAAATATAATTACCATATCTGTGGGTAACCTTTATTCAGTGCTGTCCTGCACAAAATACAAATTAAGATTCTAACATTTTCCTCAACCATGTGTTTATTCAGTAACTATTTTACAGGCCTGAACACAGAAGAAATCTTGACTTTTAAGTACAGGGTCAAGTTAATAACTGAGAAATCCATTATGCAACAATTTAACAATAAAAAAAATATGTTTCAAAAACATTTGGTATGTGTTTTCCTAGCATGAATACTTTATCAGAATGAAAGGATGCCTGCATGCAATAAGAAAACTATGTTGTGAAACATTGTTTTGACTCAGCAAGTCTTCAGTTCGACAACCTTTGATATCTAAAATATAAGATGGCATTCCCTTCCATATTTGGTCATTAGTAATAGTTAAACATTCTTCTGTTTTTGTCTAACACCCTGTAACAGTTTAAAATAAAGAAAATAGCATTGGCTATTTATGCATAGTCACTTGTAATAATTACCTTTGCTATGCTTAAAGACGTATAGCAGAAAAAAAAAGTTATGCAAATAGATGGACAAGCATGGTAATAATGTATTTTCTTATATAATGTCATTTACTTTCAAACTACTTTGTTATCATGCTTCCAAGTTTTGATGTGTGTTGCATCATTTCCTAAGTTATTGTATTACTTTTGTATCGTAAATAATATTAATTAAAATACACTTTACAATAAAACAAATGCTTTATTCTTTGTTGCCAGTTATAGAGTGCATTACATGTTTAGATGCAATTCCTAAAAGAGACCAAACAAGAACTGATGAGGAGACAGAGAAAAAATGTAGCTTTGGAAAATGGTACATTAAAATCAGCCAGGATAGAAAGAGATGTGCTGGTAAAGAAAACAGATTAAGGGAAAATAAATTTAAGTGGAGAAAGATGCAGTTAAAAATCTGTAAGAGAAATATAGCAGAGGTGCACCATCTAAAACAGAAAGTGTCATCAGAAGCCATATTGAATAAGCTATGAGAGGTCAGGATAGAGTTCAGTGGGGAACACTGAGTTCATTGGGGAGCAATAAATATAATTGTCTTGCCTGCAGTGAGCAGAGAGACAATTAGATTGTCCAAGTAAGATTGCTCTAATCGATTTTGTTGGGGACTGACTTATGAGCACCTTCACTATGACATGTAAAGAAAATCAGAGTAAAAGAGAAAGAAATGGATGTGAAATCAGAAACACTGCTGTAATATCAGAACACAAATGTTTAAAACAGTGGATAGTACTGACATACAGACCTTCACAGAAACAGAACATACTAGACTTAAAAACATACGATAATATAAAAACTTTTAAGACTCTCTGCCTCTCTTCTATTATTGTCAGAACAAACACCATTGCAATTTCTGTTTTTTCCACTGCATGAAAGAAAGATGCTTAAAGTGGTCTTAAGGATGAAAATAGCATTCCAGAGAAACACATACTGAGAACATTTTGACCAAAATTATTTTAGTTAGGTGATTAATGCAAGAAAAGAAATAGTACCCATTAAAATATAACAAAGGAAATCACATTTCACTCCAGAACTCCCAGTGAGACATAAACTTGTTTAGCAACCTGGACACAAATGGCAATGATTCAGTCCCAGTCAAAGTGGTAGTGAGAATAAGTATGGGAGGGGGTAATCTGATGTGGAGATGAAGAGTTTTTCATCATGAGGACATAACAACGATGGTAGCTACTAGAAATGGATCCATGACAGAAATATAATCAATATGTGATTGAAATTCCCAGGTAGAATCTCAGAAATTTGACAAACTGCAGCCTTTGTACATACTCTGTATCTAACCTAAAAGATGAGAGAGGATGATGTAGCAGAGACTTGTAACAAATGTTTATCTGAAAATAAAGGAGGAATATTGTGTGGCAGTTCACTAGTCATGAAAGAAAACCTGAAAAAAAAGCATGGCTGCCCTTGAAGAACTGTGTTATGGATTGCAGTGCAAATAAAGATGAAAGGTTAAGTACTTTACTGCGTGTGTATCTGAAAAAGAGGCTATGAGTAGTACTCATAGTCCTTCTCAAAAGTGTTAAGGCAGTTGGAGCTGTTTATGTATAAGCATGGCAAAGATATGATTCATGGAAGCCATTCATGCTAACATGTGATAACCTCAAATAAACCTATACAAATGAAATATTAATAAGATGGAAATTAGAGATGATGTAAAACCATACATTTTAATAAGTCTGCGAGCCACCTGTTTGTGAGTAATAGTCATATTTTGACACATTTCTATGCCATGTGCAGATTCATTATAAAAAGCAGAATCACACCTTTTCCATCTCCTTTGCACTCAGTGCAGATGCTCTTGCTTGCTGCTATCTTGGCTATTTCCTGGTATGACTTGATTGTCTAAGCCATCCCAAAACCATTCATGCCCAGTGGTTTTCGCAGGCCAAGAAGACAAAGGTATAGACAAAGAATAACTCATCAAAATGTTGATAGTTAGGAAATCCTTGATACATTCAGACTAATCAGGAATATTATAAGGCACTTAGAGAGCATTTATGGCCCCCTCACATGTACTGGGGAAATGTTTGGCCTTCTTATCTCTGTGGATGTTAAGATATTTTATTTATTTTATTTTATTTTATTTCACATTTGTTGACCGGGAGTGTCTGACTGAGCTAATGCCCTTTTTCAGTGGAGGCCCAGGGAGAAAAGCTCCAGAGCATGCAAAAATTACTAGAGTGATATTTAGTAAGTTACAAATCAGATACAGTAGTTGCCAGAATTATGCAATACAATAAACAACAGCATAGTAACAATTAAAGCATAAGAAACAAAATGTTGAAGTTTAAAAAGTTAGCAAATCTAAAGTTCATTAAGCAGAATAAAGGAATAGTTTTGAAAGTTGCATGGAAGGAAAGGGACTGTAATGGATAAACAGGGCTAGTTTGATTGGTTAAGGTCAGGGAGGGTTAATGCAATGGCAGGTCCAGTGTTTTTTGAAGTAATCTTTGGTGGCTAGCTTAAATTGTTTGGGGTGTGTAAGGTTCTTTATTTCAAGTGGGAGTTTGTTCCATGCAATGGAGAGTGGGGGTAGCTGTATAAGTTGCACCCTGTCTTAGATTTGGGTTTATAAACCGTTAATCGGTCTTAGGTTGTGCTTTGGAGGTATCTGATAGGAGAGTAGAGGGACATGAGGGATGACAGTGCTGGGCAGAAAGCAGGCTGATTTAGAATGGTGTGTATGATTTGGAGCTGAGATTGGATAGCCCTTACTATACTTGCCAAAGGAAGCTTTGAGGACACACTGGGGACACACTGGGCATTTCTCCAGCTTGCTCCTCAAGGACACTTCTGGACATTCTCTTGGCACATGTGGATCAGTACAACTTTTTTTCAGTGTCAACTTAGAATTGAGTCATGACTATGTGTGCCTTTTATGATGTGGCACATTTACCTGAGGTGCTTGGTGTGATAGATTGCACCCATGTTGTAATTAGGGCCTCACTTCATCCACATGGAAGTGGTACAGAAATAGGAAGGGTCACCATGCCATCGACTGCCTGGTAGTGTGTGACACATGGGGGAGTACATCACCAACATCTCAGCCCAGCATCCTGGCAGTACACATGATTCAAAAATCTGGCTCACTTGTTCACTCTACTGCCCCTTTCTGTATGGTAGAATGCCCAGTAGTCATTTTGCTGGTAAGTGGATTTTTTTTAATCATTTAATTAGCTATACATAAAAAAATGCATTGCTTAATATTAAACCATTTTTCTTTTGTTTTGTCACCCCCTTTTTCTCTTTTTTGTTTTGTTTTTCAGCTCATGAAGGATAGTCACTGAAGCCATGGCTTATGGCACCAGTGAGAAATCTGAGTAGAGCTGCTGCAAATAATTTTAATAAAGCTCTATCCCAAGAGTACATTTTGATCAAGAGAAACTTTGACATGTTGAAAAGCTAGTTCATATGCCTGGATGATCTGGGAGAGCCCTTCAGTATGACTCAGCTACTGCATGCCGGATGTTTTTTGGGTGTTGCATTCTGTGTAATATGATCATGTGCCAATCTGGTGGTGAAATCACCCATGCTAGCACTGCAGCTCCTAATTCTAATCCTACTATGACTAATGATGACCAGCTTGCAGCAACACCAGCAGCAGTAAGGGACCCCATCAGGCAGACTTGTACATGGCATATGGCTGCACAGGTAAAGAGGCAGCGTCTAACCCAGAAATATGGACCGTGGCATTCAGGTTAGTGTTTTTTTTTCCTTATAAAAAACACATAGGACTGGATTCAATAAAGCCTAGATGGTGGACAAGGACCGTGTGTGCATCACGGCATGTTTTTAGATTCAGTAACCGGCTCTACATGGTTTGTAGATGCACTGAAACACTGTAAGCATTGTGGCATGCTAATTACAGCATAAGCAGCTGAATTGTGTGCTAATTCACCAATCCAAGATGGAGGGGCTATTCAGCAAGCAGTAAAGCAATTGTGTACACTCAGTGCAGGTTTTGGCCTCAGATTCCAAAACCTATTGGAATACAGCCACGGAAACTACTTAACAAGGAAACAATGTTATGTGTTGCTGTTGTGCTTATACATGTTTATATGCTACAGATCTAGGTCTGTGATGCTGCACCTGCTAATAGGCCTTAGCCAAGAAGGAGAAGGGTGTTTAAGCCCCGTTCAATGGTTCATGGTCTGTATGAGGTAGAAAATGTAGAGTGCGAGAAGGTGGATAGATACACACTACAAGTACTCTTCAACCTCTGTCATCTGCAACTGACAGCAAGGGTAAACCAAGGGGAACCAATACATGTGGAGACTAAAGTATGAGTAACACTGAGAGTATTAGCTACAGGAACCTTCCAGAGACCAATAGGAGATACGCTGGGGGTGTCACAGGCATCAGCATCGAAGATCCTACATCAATTCCTGAATGCTATGCTGCAACATTACAGTGACTTATACATTTTGTCCATACACCTGAGAAGATTGCTAGATGTATGCAGGCTTTCTACCCTATAGCACACTTCCCTGAAGTCTTGGGTGCCATAGACTGCATGCACATTGAAATCAAAGCACCACCCAGGGAACAGGGAAGGGTGTACATAAACAGAAAGGGCTTCTACCCCGTTAAATGCCAGGTCATGTATAATGCTAAAGAATCATACTGGCAACCCAGGCAGTTGCCATGACTCCCATATCTGTCACAGCTCCTAACTGTATCAGAGGTTTTCTAGGCGGAAGTCATTCTTCCACTGTATTCGGTATTCATCAGACCTATCATTGAGTACAATTCCCCCCTTTGGTATGTACCTAACCAGGCATATCCAAACACTGGAGCATCCACAGAGGTTCCTCACTAAAATAATACAGGGCATAAGCAATATATCCTGTGCAGACAACCTCAAGATCCAATCCCTGCATTCTGTCTCCTATAGGCTTTTGAGGGGAGATCTATGTCTGGTATACAGGGCTTTGTCAGAATGCACTCTGATGGACCTCCTGCATATCCACAAAACAAACAGCACCAGAATTACCCATTCTAAAGACTTAAACCTTGCCTGTGGATATAAATAGGACCTGCTGAAAAGATAGGTATGTATCCCGGTGACTACGCCATCTATGGAACAGGCTCCCCATCCATATGAAGACAAGTTCCTCCCTAATCCAATTCAAGTGCAACTTGGACAATTGGATGAGAAACTGGAAATTCATCCCTGGTTTGGCACCTATGTCTCTGATGCAAACAGGTGACCTGTAAATGGTTCATCTCCCAGGCCTATGCTTACACTTATCAAGGGTATCGGAACTTGTCAGAGATTTGGGATGCATGGTTAGGCTTAAAAAGGCCCTTGTGGTCGTTAGCCTAGTAAACATCTATGAACCTGTGAATCTATAAGGATATCCCACAAGCTCACTTACTGGGAGATGCAGGGTATGCATTTGAGTCGTGGTTGATGACATCCAGCAGAAAGGTACACACACACACACACACACACACACACACACACACACACACACACACACACACACACACACACACACACTGAAGAACATTATAATGAGGCACATGTTCAAACAAGAAATATCATAGAGCATGTGTTTGCTCTGCTGAACTCATAGGTCCAGTGTCAAGATACATCAGGGGAAGCACTGCAGTACAATCCCCATAGTTGTGCTGAAATTTCACTGTCTGTGCTATCCTTTACAATATTTATCTTGAGAAAACAGCTTCAGTAGGATCACCGAGGGAAGGGGCACACATCCCACCACTGCTGGCAAGGTCACTACAGTCACACACAGGGGATGAGCCAGCAGGGGAGCTCCAGCCACTGTGGGTATAGTAGATGTAGTCATGCACAATATACCCCCCCCCCCTGGCCAAGAGGCAATGGACAACATACATGCTCATCACCTAAGGGAGTACAACTGTCATCCTATGCACATACATACAGTAAAATGGATGTTAGGTAATGCTAACAATCTTTACTTACCCATGTAATGGCTGTGTACTGCTAGTATCACACAGAGTCGGCACCAAATTAAAAGACTTGCAATTTCTAGACTATCAAGGTAAGTGTTGAACCTGGAATAGAAAAATAAATGGCTAATTATGTAAATGAATGACAGATCATTGCATAGTGTCACTTCCTAATATAACTAAGTAAAAGGTGGGTAATTTTTACAGCAATGACATCAATATGTGACAACAATGACTTATGTCAATAGATGTGTATCAACTAAAAGGCCTCATGCATCAAAAATACACACAATACAAAAAGATAATAAAACAGTACAATTTTCAGAAGATCATCACAAACACAAATATAATAAGAACCCAGTCAGCTGTGCACCTTAGTCATCAGACATAAGATTTATGTATACATGAATCGAAAAAATAGTAAATCAAGGACATAGCACAGTTATCATCATTTGCACAGGCTGTTTTTTTTGGGGGGTGGCAGGGGGCCAGGAGGCCAAGGCTGTCACAAAAGGTAGTGAATGCATGTGAGTAAGACAGACAGGCATGCAGGCAGAAGTTTGGATAAAGTATCAAATAGTCACTGATACAGAATCAGCTGTAAGTCTCATGAATGACCAATGAAGCTGGTATGTGTGAGTGTCTGTCTGGGCAGTCAAGTTGAAACATGTGTCTGAGTGACTGCAAGAACATAGCCAAGCTCTGTGCTAGCTCTACATCCTGGCATGTCAGACAGGTGTGAGCTGTGCATGGTAGAGGTAACAGTTCATCTCTGTCGCACCTGGCCACAAGAGCTGACTCTGCAAGGAGTTGCATTGGCATGTCCATGCCAATGGTCAGATGTGCTGCTGCTACTTGAATGTGACTGATGCCTGCTGGATGCACTCTCCTCACAAGTACACCCAGGACTCCTACCCCATGGCTTAACACATCTGGGTGTGGACAACTCAATCACTGACAGAGCAGTGGAAGTAGTGCCACTAAAGAAGCATGATCGGACACAGCCATGTTGGCTAAGATCAGATGATGTTGCTGACTACATCCACGGGGATGCTGTTCCCCTCCCAGCAAATGTTCCATCACAGACACTGCCCATTTCATCATGTCATTCATCCTATCCATTGAATTGGCCAAACAGCAGAGACAGTCATGCACATCAGTTTGTGCCACATCTACAACCCTAAGCATGTCCTCAAAGGCCATAGTGGAATGTGCCTGCGCCTCCATGACTGCCCTAAATATACATCAATTGGCACATAAAGACACACCAGGTTTAGGTAGAGGGTGGACAGCAGCCCTCCTTCAAGCACATCCATCATCCTTCCTGCATGGCACCTTGCCCATACTTTAGCTATAGCCATAGTCAACCGGCACTGAAGTAGCAGTAACCACACTACCCTGATCAAATCTGTAACTCTCCACCTGTCCAATATCTGAGGACTCAGTGGAATAGTTCTGCATAAGCCCACTGATTGTGTCCAAATGAAATACAGGGTATGGCCTCAGTGTCTGATTCAACCTCTGCACCCCCTGACTGTGCCACTGTTTGGCCACCATCATCATCAGAGTCTGCTGATACTCTGACATTGGGTGGTAGGAGTCCTACTCTTTCACTGTTAGGATCACCTGTGATAATAATCAACAAACACATGAAAGAAATTAATACTACACTAAAATATTTAAAACATTTTATATGATAAACTAACATTGGTCACAGTATCACAGATGACAGAGCAATACACAGAACACTCACTCCACCCACCTTACACATACAAGTAAATGTATATATCTGACAAATTTTCATTAATAATCAAAGAAAAATGTTTGCCTTTCCATGAGCAGATGACTCCACATCCACAAGATGGTCCTAGAAGTAATGAAGCAAGGTAAGGATGCAGTCATCACAACTGCAATAACACAGGGGACAGTGAATTCACATTCATATCACTGACTGAATGGTTACAAATCTGCATTCTGTATGCCATATCCCCACATCCTCTCTCAAGTGGAGAGGCACAATGGCGCCTGAATGCCTGCACTATGACTTATTCTCAGAGTAACTGAAAGGGGGTTTACATGGAATTATACACTTGGGTGCCATAATCCAAACAGAGAAGGGTACAACACATGAATATCACATAATTCCCCCTATCCTATCTAATCTGATCTCCCCATACAAAAATCTTACAACACTACGCTCAGCTAATAAGTTACAGATTGCCAACAATATATCTAATAACAAAGCAGGAGATTCACTCTTTTCCAATGTTGTTGGTAGAATCTGGAATAAGCTTCCAAATACACTCACTTCTCTCTCATCTACACAACACCTCAAACATTACCTAAAAAGACAATGGCTTTGTCCCTGCTCAAAGCCTGATTGAAAAATACTCTTCACTTTTTCTCCCCCCTCATCTCATGCTTTATAACAAATACCCCACCTTGAGAGTCATTGACTATCAACTACTAACCCCTTCTTACCTGCATTTTGTCCTTCCTAGCAGGGGTGGCTCATGCTATCGGACTGCAGGACTGCAGCCCTTTCAGCTATAAAATAAAAAGTAAAAAGAAAAAAAGAAACAAAAATAACTAAAATAAAATAAAATTAAAAAAAGCGAGTCCCGAAAATCGCACATGCGCACTCCCGCATTTTCCCAATGTCAGACTGCTGGTGAAGCAGTCTGGAGCATGCTCACAAAATCCCAGACTGTTTCACCAGCAGTCCGAATTGACTGCTCAACATTTCATGCCAGATATCCCCAGATGTCTATGCAGTTGTAACTGCATAGACTGGTAAGGGATCGGATTGCAACATCTGCAGGCTAGGAAGGATGTGCTCGCTCTCTCTCTCTCTCTCTCTCTCGCAGGACTGTTGACATCAGGAATTGGCTGGATGGATTTTGTGAAGGCCACGCTCTCTCTCACAGGACCATCAATGTCAGGAATTGGCTGGATGGATTATTTGAAGGCTGGGAAGGATGAGCGGGACCGTGGCTTCGGATGGATTATGTTTTCACTTGGGGGATTATGCTGGCTGGTTTATTAGAACAGATCATGGATGGCAGGTAGGGTGTGTGTGGATTGTGACTTCACTTCAGGTGGATTATGCTGGCTGGTTTATTTGAATTGCAGGTAGTGGTTTTTTGAACAGATCATATGTGTGTCCCCAGTTGCAGTGGCTAGAGAGAACATGTAACCTAGTGGTGGTTAGAGATCAGACTTGAACCCTGTACCTTGAGTGCAGGTAACAAGAGCCTGAATTCCCTACCCATCACCATTTGTGAAATGTTGCAGATTTTTGCCTCATATTTTGTTCTGTTCTGTTCCTCTTAACATCTGTGGTTTCTGAATACTTAAATTCTGAGATATTTGATGGTACAGTGGTAGCATTGTTGCCTCACAGCTGCAGGTTCTCATGTATGATTCTTGGCTAGGGTGCCTTCTGTGTGGAGTCTGCATGTCCTCCCTGTATTTGTGTGGGTTTGCTTTGATGGTGCAGTGGTAGCATTGTTGCCTAATGACTAGAGGTTTTCTGGTTTGATTCTTTGCTGGGGTACCTTCTGTGTGGAGTCTGCATATCCTCCCTGTGTTTGTGTGGGTTTGCTTTGGTGTCCTCCCATGTTACAAAGATATGTGTCTGCAGTATTTCTCCCTGGGCCTCTGCTGAAAATTGTTTTTGTTCCGTCAGACTTTCCTGGTTAACAAATGCTAAATAAATAAAAGTGACAGGCATTTGAATTTCAAACTTCATATTCTTCAGAAAGTACACAGTAACGCAAAACCTTTTATTCTAGTAATTTTCTAAGATTATAAGATGAATATTTGAAATTTGTCCCTATTTTTGGGATTGTATTCCCCCATTATTGGCTTTGTCCAGGTTTTTTGTGCTAAGGTTGAGAGCTATGACAAGAACTGAATTCACTGGATATGTTTGAGTGCTGTATTCCCCCATTACTGGGTTTGTCCATGTGTTTTGTGCTAAGAGGTTGAAATCTATGTTGAAAACTGAATTCACTAAATGATAGCCATTTAAGTTTCAGTCTTTCTCTCTTTCACAAAGCAGCTGATTTGGCATAGTGGTATGTTGCTCTGACTGTTTTGCACAGGGACCTGGGTTCAAGACCAGGCAGTAAAATGTATGGTGGTAATACAACATTTTATTCTACCAACTTTCCAAGATTATACAAGCAATGTTTGTGTCTCTGGTTTTTGGGCTTTTGCTGCTCCCCCCAATAAATTTTGGCTTTTTCCAGATTTCTTGTGCTATGAAGTTGAGATACAGTTGAGTATTGAGTAGATTTACAAGGAGCTGAGAGCTGCAGGGAAAGAGAAGTTTAGTGCTGCTTATGCTAAGTCAGCTTGAATTATTAATAGCACAACAGGTTATGTACTTGTTTTCGAAGGAGAAGACTGTGGGTTCTACTCCCCCAAGGGGTGGATGCTGCCATACTGAGAATGTCCTCTTTGGCGAAGATACTAACAACAACCTCTACATTAGTTATAGATCTCTTTAATGTGGAATTATTTAGATGACTTACTTCTGCAGATATTGTGCATATTTGCTGGTACTGGTGTATTGTATAAGTTTGAGTAGACTTTTTTTTATAATGGAAATGTTCTCAACTGGGCAGTTTTTTCATTATTGGTGCATGCATTTTGCTTCATTGTTTACTAGAAAAATGTTCAAAACAATAAATTTAAAACCCCCTCTAACAACTGTACTGTATTATACAATGAATATAATTTAATGCAATCAGGAAGGTGTATCACACAACACATGTATGTTTTGTGTGCAAGGGGCCTATCATTTGAAAAGAGCCCAAAGTTAATCTTTATACTACCCAAATGTATTTTCTTTGAATGTGGATTTAACTGTTGTTTCGATGAATGTGAGTTTCAAAAGCAGAGTTTTAATGCTAAGTCTATTTTCATTGTGAGTCTGCATTGCTTTGTTTAGCAGATGTTTTAGTGTTTGTGCTGTAAAATACAAAATAAAACTTTCAAATAAAACCCAAATCATCGTAGAAGTAAAGCAGTATGCACATTGCAGTGTGTATGGTAAATGGGGCGAAATAGCCAAGTAATGGGACATTGGAATGACTGAAGGGGGGGGGCGCCATTCGAACATGATTTTGTGAGGGGGAAGAATGGCAAACTCAGACAGCCCTGGCTCAGCTGAACTATACCTCTCAACTGTCCAGATTTTCACAGAATGAATAGATTTTTGCTTCTTTTTGGTTTGTTTCTCATAAAATTTGTGGTTTTCTGGCAAATCATTTAGGAATTAAGTCACTAAATAATGACAGACATTGAGTTTCAGACTTCATAACCTTCAGAAAAATGCATGCTAAAGCAAAACATGTTCTATCAACTAAGTTTATACAAGAGCAAATTTTAGTACTGTTTGTATGTTCCCCAATATATTTGGCCTTGTCCAGATTTCCTGCGTTAACAGGTTGAGAAGTACGTGCAAATTGCTTAATAGAATTGGCCATATCCAAACCTCTCAACTGTCCCCAATTTTGGCTCAAAATGTTCTCCCTCTAATCCCTCCGCAAAATATCAATTTTGGAAGAAAACATGGAGGGTTTACAATTAATAAATAACTGTAATAATCAGAGTTATAGATTACTTTTATTTCAGAAATGCATGTAGATTTGTTTATTTTGTCAGCTGCTCAAGCTAACAGTGGTAATATTAAAAAGTGTCCCTTCTTTGACAGGTTCCCAGCCATATTGTGTGGCTATTTTACATTTTCGCATCACATTTTGGTCCATTTTTCATAAAATTGTGGTTTTCTGGCAAATTAGTGGTAAATCATTAAAGATTGAAGTAAGAAAATAATGACCAACATTTCAGTTTCAGATTTCATATCCTTCAGAAAATTCATACTAATGCAAGACCTACTATTCTATTAGAAAGTTTATAAGAACAATATTTAAATATTGTCCTTAATTTTGGGCCTGACTTTGTCCAGATTCCTTGCTCTGAGGTTGAGATGTATGACAAATGTGTCAGGGCCTTTCCAGTCAGCCAGAGACATTTCAAGTTGTGACATACTTGTTGCACCCCACTCCCCCATGTAGTGACTCTGGATGTGTCCAAGCAAGGCAAGGAGCAGTTATGCAGTGCAAGTGTGCATAGTATCCCCCCCCCATCCAAGGTAGATGCAAGTACTACAGTGGCTTTTCATCTGTCTTGCTTGATTTTGCAGAATGTTCTGGTTTTCTGTCATATTTTTATACGGTTGATTATGCTTCTTCTTATTCAGAAAGTGCCTGTTGCTCTGTGTTTAAGTAGCAATGATTTCATGACCATCAGGTAAGCTTGTCTGAGATTGTAAGATGCAAGTAAGCTTACTGTTAAAGAATTACCAACATTGAAAGCCTTTTTGGTGTTGCCATACAGAGAATACTTACATAACTAGATAACATATAAGCCTCGGGTATTGAAATGCATATGACAATATTTGTAATAAAGGACAGGATTACAGTATTTTAAGAAACTCATTACCCTTGTTGGAGCCTTGTCGGCATCTTTGCAGACTTTACCCATAAACTAAACAGAATGCCAATCTATCATGCCTGGTCCATAACCTGTGCAGTAATCCTTTAAGCAATTTATTTTGAGCTTGTTTCTTGTTTGCTGTTCATTTTTTTAGTTTGTTCATGTTTTCCCAATGAAACAAGTAGATAGTTGTCAGGCAGCAGGTCTTTTTTTGGATAAGAAACATTTTTACAAGTGGGGGTATCATTGCTACTTTAAGCATGTTACTTGGTACTTTTTATAAAGATGAATATAAATTATAATTAGAACTGCAGTGCAAGGAAAAGTGGTTTGAGATGAGTGCTGCATGTTTGTCTTCTACTTGATCTTGTCTGGGAATCCAGTAATGTATTTAAAAAGTAATTTATTTTTTCATGCCTCACAACCTTTTTCTTTCCATCTAGACATTAAGTAAGCTGTCATGCAGCCAATGCATTGAAATATTTTTTTTCTACATTTCATTTTGTCTTGATTGGACTCTCCTAATGATGGTTTGGCACCCAGGGCAGCGTATTTAATTAAAGTTCCAGTTTTTGTGGCTTTGAGCATAGCCCCTCCCCTTTCTAGTTGACCACACCCATTTCCATTGGCCCCACCCATTCAGCTGTCTCCTGCAGCCCCCCTTCGATTTGAAGTCACCAGCCGCCACTGCTGCCTAGTCTCTTTTTTTCTTTTTCTTGCTTATTGATTTTTATTTTTTCTCTCAAATGAATGTTGATGCTTAATTACTATGTTTAACTGTTGCCTGATTGTATTTGTAACCCCTCTATTGAATTAAGACAAGTTTATCTCCAAAATCTACTCTAATGTCTCTGTACAGTATTCACAAAATTTACTTTCTTTACATATTATGCTGTATAATTTAAGCTAGTCATTTTTTCTAAGTTTTTAATGCCTTAATGTATTTGTGCATGGAGCTTTTCTCCCCGGGCCTCTGCTGAAAATGGATATGTATCCAGCTAGACTAGCCCAGTCAACAAATATAAAATAAATAAATAAAAAAATAAAACAATATTGCCAGATTTGCAACTGGGTCCTCCTATAGAACTCATCACTGTATCAATCTGAATCAGTTAGGATTGTTAGAGCTGTCAAATTTAATACTTTTCAATCAATTAATAGTAGCCCATAAGATCCTGTATTTACCTCAAAATACACCCATACTTACATCCCTAGTCATCCCCTATAATAACCTCAAGACCTTACACTCAGCTTATAACCTACTTGTACAAATATCAAAATCCAACAACTTAGCTGGTGACACCTTGTTCTTCAATACAGTAGGTAAAGCCTGGAATATCCTCCCAAGCCAGCTAACCTCAATATCCTCTGTCAGCTTATTTAAAAGCAAGCTTAAACCCTACCTCAAATCACACTGGCTATGCCCCTGTGTTAACCCAGACTAAGTACCTAACTATTAACTAGACTCCCACAATTCCTAGCCTCCCATGATCATGATCTTGTGTTGTCTCACTAATTTTTAATGAGCTTAACCTTCCTTAGGATTTTTTCTCATGTAAATAAGTATATACTGTGGAATGATCAAACACCTTCATATAGTATCACAACCTATGTGTTAAATAACACTAGAAATCCATCCTTGTTTGCTGTTCTTCTATACTCTATCTATTGATCTCTAGTGTTTGTCTTTCTTAGGTTTTTGTGAGACCTTAGTATCTCTTATTATAAATTACTAGGTGTATCTAATTTTGTAATATGTTATAAAGATTTGTACTACACCATTTCTAATACAAATGTATTAGTCTTATTCATCTATTCTTAGATAAATTTTTCCTTTTTCCTACTGAAATATAAAATATATAATCTTAGGCTTGTACTATAATTCTTAAAACTTATGTACCAAATTATACTGTTATTGTCTTTGTCTTGACCTTTTATGTTGTTGTAATTTGTGGAGCTTTTCTCCCCGGGCCTCCACTGAAAATGGCCATGTATCCAGCTGGACTAGCCCAGTCAACAAATGTAAAATAAAAATAAAAATAAATAAATAATTAAATTCTTGCTCATATACACATATATATTTTCAGCATTAAGTACTCGAGACACAGACTTCATTTATTAAAATTGAAGGTTATGTGGTTGTACCATATCACACTCACACACAAACCAATGTTTGGTCCAAAAAAATGAATACCACTTTAGTACTGTATTGTTTACTAAGGAAATAACTATGCAATTTCAAGAGCAAACCTCTTGAAACAACTTTTGTTGTGGCAATAAACAAATGGCTTCCCCACCCCCAAAAAACAGGCAAATTAAAGTTTGTACAAACCAAGGAATACTACATAATTCAATTGTTATATATGCTTTCCACACAATTCTCACATAAATGTGTATACATTTTCGCCAGAAAAGAACATTTTATATTGTTGCCAGTCACCTCTCACTGTGCCCAGCACTCCCCTGCAGGTGTCTATGGGGCATCTTAGAAGCATAACACCCCTGTTTCATTGGCAATATAGTCCGTTGCATTTTCATAAAATAACATAAGAAAATTGTAAGATCACCAGTTTTAACAATAACACTTGTGATGAAAGTTAATAGGCTGTCTGAGAAAGAGAATTCTTGCCAAAAATGCCTATGCCAAAAGTGAACTATAGGTCGTGCATACAGATAAAAGTTCCATTTTCTAATTCATATATATAAAATTTTTCTTTGTAATATGTTAGCAAATCTAGATTGTACTTGAAAAATACAATCTTACCTTAGCAAGATCAAAAGCCTTCTCTGCAGACAAACCAAAAGGAATGTTCTCCAAATACACTCGTCTTCTTTCCTTCAAGTTCCCATCTGCACAGTTATCTGTTTATAGTGTACATTCAGGCATCTGAGCATGGTAAAGATGCAAATGAGGTGTGAACTCATTAGAATTGTGAAATCCCAAATGTTTGACTTCGGATTGCAGATGTAAACATAGTGCAGGCGCTACCTCAGTGTTAATTGCTAATGGATTGCAAATGTGAATGATTAGTGTGATGGAGAAGGAAGACACAACAGGAATTCAGACAACCTTCCCTGCAGTGGGTGTGTCACCCAGGATACAAATACAAAGTGGAGAACTAACTGTAGTAAGCTTTTAAATGGAAGGGAACAACACACATTTCTTACTATTGTTCACTAATAGCCAAACTCTCCTGCCTTTGCTGAAAACTGTGTTTCACTATCTTGTCATTTTACCATACATTTAAAGGGCAATGATACAAAATGCCCTATAGATTGCATGTGGGAGAGTACATTTCAGATAAGAGAAGAATGAATGCAATACAAAGAGAAAACAGAGATGCATTGATGCAAACAATACTCATAAGTGGTTGTGTGATCATGCATTGCAATAGCTCAGTAAGCAACACGTGTATAAACAAATGAAAGTGTACTAGTGTATATGTCTTGTAAATACTGTGGAGGAAATAACACTTGCCTGTATGCACAATGATCTGCTTTCCTGCTACATAGCTGTTTCTATGGCAAAGAGAAATAAGACATTCCTAGTGTGTTTTGTTGGATCATTATTATGATAATTCAAATCCAGAGCTGTGTAAAAATCTGTAAGTTGTATTAAAATGTATTTTGAAATGTTGTTCATGTTTTTTTTAATATTAATACTTCATGACAAGCTTCTTAGCACAAATATGGTGAAACAGATACATAAATTAAAATTAATGGAAGTTGCTTCTATGATAAGTGCAGCTAAGTTACAACTGTGAATCAAGTGTTTGTGACACTCCTGGTAAACACAATTAACCACACAGTACATTGAATATGTAGATCATGTTTCAAGTCCCACATTTATTTTGTAATGATGAAAAAGAGTAAACACTTTTTCCAAGAATAATACATGTTGAGCTTTGCCTGTCTCATTTGTGCATTACTCACCTCTGCACAAACATGGAATAATACCCCAGACTACAACCAAACATTGTCAGTTTCAAACAGATACATTCTTACATCTTGATACATTCTTACATCTTGTGCTTTAAACTGTATAAACACATTAATGGCTTTGCACAGTAGTTAGCATGCTTCCACAGCATCCGCAGATTTGTCAGTTTCTAAAAACGTGCATTGAAACCTGTGTGGTCTTCTATTAAACATGCTAAGTGGCACTGAACAACTGTCAGTACTCATACATTGTAATGAGTGTAGAAAATACAACTGCTGCCTATCTCTCCCTGAGGCATCAGGTGAAAGTTAAAGGCCACAATGCAGGTTAGCCAGGGTTGTAATCCAGCAAACTCCATTTATTAATGCCACTATGCTGTAATTTATATTAAAATTAACAATATAATAAATAGTTATACATACAAATAATGTATAGCAGGTGAATCAAGCATACATATGATATCACATACATGTCTGACTGTGGTTATAAGTACAATTATGGTTCTACAATTGATGGTTATTTTCTGAACTTTCATGTCACACACATACATGGTCACTTAGCACTTTAATGGGTATATATAACTAATGAGCATGTGTGACAAACAAGACCTCTGCTGCAATGAGCAGTCTGCACAGTGATGACTTTAAAAATACACCTGTTGCCTAGTCTTCCCTGTGACAACTGATGTAAGTTCATGGACACTATTTCATGTGATCCAGAGTTCTAATCTAGCACAATCCAAATTTTATTAATGCTGTTCCACTCAATTTTCTAAAAAATAAATAACAATATAAAGATAATTAGACATAGTAATAACTATTTATATTAATGAATATCATGTGAATTATATGTGTAACTGAGGGTATACTGACAATTATGTTTCCGTATTTAAAATTGTCTTTTCTGCCCTGGAATGGACGTCATACTTTAATGATAATCATATATACATGAATGTATAAAACAGGACATTGTCAGGACACACACATACATGGTTAACCACTCACTCTTAAATGTGTTTGTATAATTAATTACCATATCTGACAAACCCTTCCTCTATGGCAAGGAGGCAAAAACACCAATATGGAATATTATATATTGTCTATTTGAGTCTACTTCACCCTGTCAAAAGCTGACAATATCGAAGCTGATTCTAGGATTCTTTGCCAACTCTCGGCTGCTACGCATCCCTGGAGCTGCGGTGGTTGCACCCATTCTTGGCAAGCTGCCTGTCCTGCATTAGGGTTATGAACCTGTCCTATCTGCTGACCATGATTCCTTCTAAACAATAGTACCTGCTGCCTTTTCTTACAATAAGGAATAGAAGTCAACCTCTACCCAAATTCATCCCCTCAAGAAAGCAAGAAACTTGGCAAGCTGCCTGTCCTGCATTAGGGTTATGAACCTGTCCTATCAGCGGATCAGGATTCCTTCTAAACAATAGTACCTGCTGCCTTTTCCTACAATAAGGAATAGAAGCCAACCTCTCCCCAAATTCATCCCCTCAAGAAAGGAAGAAAGTATGTTAGCTGCTTTATGTAAAGTATATTTGTCTAAACATTAGGTGTACTTAATAACCCAACCTTTCCAGGATAGCCAGCAGCCATACTCTTTTCTACTTCTTCACCTCCCCCCTACCCCCTCTCACAGCCTTCACTTTGCTTTACTATTTTCCTCCCCTACTACTAGATCCACTTCTTTCCTTCCAGGTGTTATTATTGTACTATAGTTTTTACCCACTAGATGGCACCCTCTTCCTTATACATCTATCCCACTCCCTTATTTTTGAAATACTCAGAAAGCTAGTTTTACCTTACTTATTTCATTGCATGTAACTAGTTGTATACCTTACTTATTTCTCCCTAGACCTACCTTAAGCTTCCATTTTTCACCTTCATCTACCTATCGACCCAACCTACCCAGACTATTACTGCATCTATAACCTCCTTTACCTACCTGCACCTAAACTTACCTCTAGCAGTCAGCATTTCCACTGATTGTTTTTCACAGGCTGGTTTTCCTCCTTACTTGGCTCTCCTTGCTCTGTTCACCCTGCGGGCTCACTCAGCTATCCTACCCTACCCCCAAATTCCACCCACCCCCACTGCATATATCCTTATGCCTCTCTAACCACTCCTACTCCCCTAACAGCCAATCACATTGCACACCTCATTAAGGTTTTCCATCTAGCTCACCACTCCTCCCATTACATCATCTACTCTCACCTTTTCACTCCCCACTCTCTACTTTTTCAGCACTATGCTTATTTCACCCACATCTCCATACCTTACATCCCTACTTCTTTTCTCAATTCTCCCTCTCCTTTTCCTTTCCTATATCTTAACAGCCTATGAACATATTCACTGCTCTAACTTCCACCAGAACTTAAAACAAACATCCCTTCCTGCTCTATCAACCACCCTGAAACACATAAGCATAACCTGTACAACCAACTATTTCCTCCCAATGTATCATAGAGTCACCCATATTTCCTACAAACACTACCAAGTCAAGAGAGCACAAAACTTACTGAATCTTACTCTAATTCACGCATACAAATTACACCTTCACCTCCTTATTGATTGTGACATTCATCCCAATCCTGGCCCTACCAATAACACCACTACCTACACAAGCACTCCTTCTTCCTCTTCCATACACAACCCTACAAAGCCTCCTAGCTCTCTCTTATTAGCTGACTTAAATATGTGTAGTATTAATAATAAAATAACTCACCTTCATGCCCTACTTGAGGTACACGACTTTGACATTCTATGTTTAACGGAGACATGGCTAAAACCATCTACCCAGGACTATTAAATCACTCCTCCAGGAAATAGTATATAAAACAAGACATTAAGAGTTTTGTACATGAGAAAAAAACAGGTTTAAATAAGCATATTGCAACTCTAAAGAAAACAACTTTTTAGGAAAATTTAAATACAATAATGATAACACAAGCATTGCAAAAATATATACACTATGTATAAGTTAGGCAATCTGAAAAACAACGAAAAGAGAAAAACCTGACATGAGAAAAAGAATATTATGCAATTATCACAAAATAAATGAAGAATTTAAGGCACTAACTATTGATAACATTTAAAACTTTTTCTAACATTAACTTTTTTAAAGCCATTTTTTTTGGACTTCTGACTATGTTCTTCTGAGCATCAATATATAAATAAGCCATTTTCTGAAAAGCAACCCAATTTAGTTTGGTACGATCAAGCCAATTTTGGGTTATGTACAGTTTTAATAGTGAGCAAATAAAAATAATAACATGAGTATCTAATTTTGAAAGATGAGTTAATGGAATATGAAGAATGGCAAATTCCCAGGATAATGTAGACTTATGGAACCCCATTCTCTGTAGTCTGACTTTCAAAGAAGTCCACAATCTATGAGATCTATGGACATGATGAGGATTTGTTTGGATTAAATTTATTTAATTTGTATGGCGTATAGTAGGCATCATTGTTAATCATTAATTGTGTGTATAATAGTTTTTTAAAAGGGGTACATTCCTGTGTATATCTGATAGCCAAGAGTTTCTGATACTCAGATAGTTAGACATTAGACAAAAGACAATTGTGATCCATCATTAAACTCTTTATCAACTTGTAGGAATTTGATAACATTTTATGTGATGAAGATAATGTTCTGATAATCGTGTTGAGATTATTCATTTGATATTCTATAGGATCTATAAATGGAAACCTATTTTTAATTGTTTCCCTTAATTGTGAAGAATTGGCTAATATAATTCCAATTTCAGAATCCCCCTCAATCAGTTCAGGGATAGATCAGTCAAATGTTTCAAAATATACCCAAGTTTTAAATTCTTTATTAGAGGATAATTTGTTAAGTTAAAAGGAGTATTATCTATCATTATATTTGGGTTTAGATGAATTGGTTGAATAAAGTGAGATATCTTATCTAGATTACATAGTTTAAGTAAAGTTTGAAAAGCTTTAATCTTTTGTTTAATGAAGATAGAAAGATTTTTAGTAGATATGATGTCCAAGGAGATAAAAGGAATAGCTTCTGGGTTTATATTTTTAGATATGATGTAATTATACCATATTTTTATCCATAAAGAATGATTGATATAAATTAGATATAGTGAAAAGTTTATTAGATGAAACAATCAGATAATAAAGATATAAGTTAGGAAGACCCAAACCACCTTTATCCTTAGAAATTGATAATCTGGAATAGGAAATTCTAATTAGCTAAAACTTTATTTACAGACTCAAAGAAAGATTTAGGAATTATCTGATCAGAAGAAAAGAAATGATAAAGGAATCTAGGTAAAATGTTCATTTTAATTATAGCAGCCTTTGATAAAAGTGAAAGATTTAGATGTTCCCATCTGTTTATATCAGATAATATTGAGTTCCAAACTTTGTTTATGTTATTTTGAAAAGAAGATTTATTATTGTGTTCTAAGTTGATACCTAAGTACTTTATACTAAAAGTAAACTGAATTTGATGAACTGAAAACAGGAATGGCTTATGGACTAAATGATTTAAAGGAAATATATAAGTTTTAGAGGAGTTTAAAAGATAGTTAGAAGTAATCAATAAAATCAGATAATAGAGTTTGAAAGTAAATTACTAGGTCATCAGCAAAGGCTGAGAAATAAATTTTTGTGTTAAGAATTCTAGGAACATTATGAAAAGTGTTCTGAATAATGTACAGCAACAAAGGTTCTAAATAAATGTTAAAAAGAAAATGTATGATGAGGTACGAATTTGTTTTGTTTTATTTCAAGTCATCAGTTTCAATTTGTTGATGTTTGGAATTTTATGTTTATATTTAACAAAATTGCAGCAAACAGTTTTAATTATGTTGTTCTAATCATTTTAGTATAGGCATGTTAATTAATTAATTGACAACAAGCTATGCATATATAAGGAGTGTTTTTTAAACAAAGCTATTGTCTGATGAAGGTGGGGAGATTGCTCTCTACCGAAAGCGCTCATTTTCAATAAAAAATCGTTAAAATCTCGTTTGTTGCTGGTGCAGAAATTGTGGTCCAGAGCTTCAGTTTTGCTTGCATTGTGCCACTTGTTGTCTTTTCAACAGATTTAAGATTATCAATTGAATCCGAAATCTCTTGTAAAGAAATAGGAGTAGAAAGCAATCTTTGATGGTTATCATTTATTTTAGGGAAATGCAAAGAATTTAAAAAGGTTTTTATATAATTATCATTAACAGAATTAGAAGAATTTGAGTATAAATCAGTATAAAGTAAAGGAAAGAGCTGAATAATTTCTTCATCCGTGTTGTACAATTTATTGTTGTAAAACAAAGATGAAATTTTTGGTCTGTCAAAATTATTTTTAATAATTCTAGCTAATAGCTTGGAAGGAACCTGGGCCCATTCTGAATATGAAGCTAGTAATTTTTGCTCAACTAAAGAAAGACTATTTTGATGAAGCAAAATTAAATCTTTCTGGCAATCAAGAATTTGCTTTTCTATATTAGAATCATGGTTCAGTCTAAGCTGATTTTTCCAAAGATAGAATTCTATATTTTAAGGACTTCTCTTTCTTAAAATACTGTTTTTTGAGGTAGGCCGCTTTACTGATAAGCAATCCTCTTAATCTCGCTTTGCATGCAGCCCATTGTATGTCATAAGGGATATCCGATGACCCTAGATTACCCTCCATTTCCTGTAAAATTTCAGAACATTGTTTGCAAATTTCTTCATTCAGTAGTAAATTATTATTTAAAGACCATTTATTTGAATTGATATTATTTTTAATATTAGAACTTATGTTTAGTTTTAATAAGATTCTTGAATGGTCTGAAAAAAATCTAGGTTCAATAGTAAAATCCAAAATATATTTTGAGATAGAATCAGAGATTAGAAAAAAATCCAATCTGGACCATGAACGATAACACTTAGAGTAATAGGTATAAATATCATTCCTATTTGAGATTTTGACAGAATGTAATGGATCAATCAAACCATGCTCTATCATTAAATCATTAAGAGCCAGAGTAGAGTGATAGTTATAAGAAGCAGTGGAACGAGAACGATCAATTTCTGGATTTATCCAATCTCCACCTACTATAATATAATGGTCTTTATATGATGTGAGAATATTATAAATTTTTAGAATGAACAAATGTTGTAGATTACATGGGCCATATATATTTAAAACTAAAAGAGGTTTATCAAGACTATGAATAGAGGCGGTAAACAAACACCATCTACCCTCATTATCAAATTTCTCATCAATTATGATCCCCATGAATTTTTGTTTAATGATTATGGCTACTCCTCTGGAATTAGATGAGTCCCCTGCAGCTACAATCCTCTTGATCCATTTTTTATTTTTCTCTTTATCCCAATCGGATATGGGACTCTTGAATAAAACAAATATTGGCCTGTGACTTGAAAAATCAAATGAAACAATAATGACTTTTTTGCTTTATTTTGGACTCCTCTAACATTCCAGGAATCCACTAATATATCAACTGACATACTTAAGGCAAACAACCAGTATTGATGCTGTTAAAAAAACACAGAGTAAAGTCCAAAAAATATACACAGTGCCAGTGAGAGATGAGAAAAAAAAACACTTGAACTGAACAGTGTTTGAATATACAATCAAATCAAAAAATATTCCTTGTAAAAGAAAAATAATATAAAGAATAATATAAAATTTATTTCCTTCATCCTAACCCTAGTGCCTACCCACCAATCTCCTATTGATAAAGGAAAACCAGATATGAATAAAGTAGAAGTTGTAATTTTAAATACTAATAGCATCCGAGTAACATAAAAAACACTAAATGTAAGCCTAACAAAAAATAAAACCCATACTAAAATACCAAACCTATGTACAAGACTAACTAATTTTAAGATGTCCAACATACTCAATCCCCACTTAATATATTACACTACAAGCTCCTATTATTAAGTAAATATATATAACAATAAACTGAATTTCCTCAAATATTCCAAAAAAAAAGAAAAAAAGAAAAATAATTTGTGATTAACAAAAATAACACTGCATAACAAATATTTAAGCTGAGAACAAACAAATATGAAATAACGTATATGCATACTAAAGGACAAATATATTAACATTACTATATATATAAATAAACCTATATGAAACTAGTATATTTGAATCATGTATAAAATGATGTTTTAGCTATAAAAAGAAAATAGCTATAAATATTTCAAAACAAGATAAAATTATGTAATATCTAATACTCACACAGTAAGATATAACAAACTTCTCAATAATGAACTGGTGCCTAACTGTGACAATAATATCTAAAATTATGGTTAAACATTTATACATGGAGCAGATACAGTATAGTCTAACCCCCAGGAGACTTACACTCTACATTCAACCCCACATAAATGAATGTTACCTGCCAATGTAGTTGTTATACAGCAGCAGTTCTCAATAGTTTACTATATATTTAATAGAATTTGGCGCCATCTAGTGAATAAAAAGGGGGGAAAAAACAGCTGAACAATACCCTAACCTACAGTATAATCATAAATTCAAAGATAATGACTAAAAGGACAAAAAAAAGCGGATTATATGCTTCAGAAAATAAAACATAAAATGCTTGTATCAAAAGCACCATTAGTTATAAGTTCATAATGCATATTTAGAATATAGAGAAGCAGCCTAATACCAGGAAGTAAACTACACAGTTCTCGTACACTCCCTCTTTAGAATACCCAAAAAGAACAAACATAACTAAGTTAAAACTCCAAAAGAGTCAAACAGCATAAACATGAACATGAATACAATACTAATAGCTTTAAGAGATAACCCTATATACGATGTACAACAGTTTAACTATGTGTTAGTTTGTCAAAAGTAACTAACATTCAATAACCCCATACTGCTTGTAGTGAATTGCATGAACTTTTAAGACAAGAAAGCAGTGTAACTAAACAGATACAATAACAAGCATATCTTAAAAAAATAAATGTATTTTCTTATTTGTCCCTTTTTATAATGTAAAAATGAAAGAGACTAACCTATTTTGTGGAAATAAAGACAAATTCCACCTTAGAAGTCAATAGCAGAAGAAAATCATAGTAAGATTTCCTGGTGGTACAGTGGAAATATGCCCTAATAAATCCTGAAGATGATCAATGCTTAGTCCCTGACACATTGTAGTTGTAGAAAAAGTTATAAGTCCATTCCCGAACTCGAATAAGAGCTGAAGATAAGCGCTACTATAAAATGCGCTCACGAATATCCTCAGCGAGTGATGATATCACCAACAGTCTCCGAGAGTCCATATGAGGTGTGCGACCGTGTAAAGATGCAGCTGGTGATACAAGGAGATTTTCATCTTGGATAGTCTAGAAATGAAAAATCCCTCGAAAAGCAGACAACTGGCAGGACACTGAAAACTAGAACCTTCAAAGTAATACACTACATTCGCAGTACGAAAAAAATAACTGCAAGGCTATTAGAATCAAAAAATAAAATATAACTCTAGAAACCTGAAAAGCAAACAATATCATAATTAACATAAAATTTTGACATAACAAAGGCTATTAGAATCAATCAAAAAAATATATATATATATAACTCTAGAAACCTGAAAAGCAAACAATATCATAATTAACATAAATTTTTGTCATAACAAAGAAAAGATATATTGAACACAACTATTAATATGGAATGAAATTAGACAATAACAGACAAGTACATCCTAAAGTATAAAATATTAAAATAAAAAAAAGAAATCACTTTTGAAACTCAATACAAAGGTAACATGTTAAGACACAGAATCAGGAAGCTTTTTAAAAGTTTTAAAAAATATATCTTTAGCTTCCTTAGGATCAGAACACATAAACCTTTTGTCATTGACTGTAAAAGATAAGGTATTTGGATAGGACATACGAAATCTTATCCCTCTTTTTATCAAGTCAGCACAATAGGGAGAAAGTTTTTGTCTATTTATTTTATTTGAGAAGGAAGATCTTGAGCAAATGACAGTTTATGAGACTTCCATATAAACTGCTTTTTATTTTTAGCTGCTTCCAGAATCTGGAAAGTGTCTTGAAAATTTAATAGTTTTGTGTAAATAATCCTTGGTAAAGAAGAATCCTGACTTGCACGTAATGCTCTATGTGCTCTTTCTACAATTATAGTTTTAGAGGACGATTCACAGTTTAACAAAGTTTCAAAGATGCTCCTAGTCACAGATAACAAATTTTTATTGTCATAAGATTCTGGCAAACCACGAATAATGATGTTATTTCTACGACTTCTGGCTTCCAAATCCAACAGTGTGGCTTGTATATCAGAAATAATCTTATCTTTAGACTTAAGGTCACTTTCCAGTGAATCAGTTTTTATCTCTAAAGCTGAATTTCTATTTTCAATCATATCCATTCTGTCATTTATTTGCTTTAAAGTTTTACTAAAGTCAGCAAATTGTTCTGAGAAATTTTGGATAGCACTTTGGATAGGCTTTAATGCTATTTTTAGTTCGTCTAAATGAAAATTTGAATCATTTAAGTCTTTATTACTTACTTTGGAAGTTTTTGTAGATTGCTTAGATGTTCTTAATCTTTTTGAACTGGAATCTTTTTCAGGAGAGAGCATTGAAGAAAATGTGGCCTTTGTAGGCTGAGCCTCCATGGAGTCAGATTTAGTAGCCATGCCCAGAGATGAAGTGCAACTGACAGGATATCAGGATCCAGGAGTATTCTGAAGCAGCAGATAATCAAAGCAGCTGAGAGAACAAAATTGTTCTGAGGTAAAATAAATCCCAGGATAAGAGTTCCAAATAAAAAAATACTCCAAATGCATAGAAAAAGATTTATAAAATCTTTTTGTAGAAAAAACTGAGGAAAAAGATTGCTACAAGGTTGTAAAAAAAAACAAAAAGTTAAATAGCTGTGAGGAACTCAAAGAGTAGGGACTAGTCTAGTCAGCAGCCATCTTGGAATCAGTCAACCTCCAGGAAATAGTATTTTAAAAGTAGATCACCCTAACAAGAAGGGAGGGTGTGTGGCCTTAATATGTAAAACAGGGCTCCAACTTACACTACTTGACACTTGTCCTCCAGCTAATACCAATTCTGAAATTCTTTTCACCAAACTACAACTAAATACTTGTCAGTCCATCTATATTTTATGCTCATATCTTCCTCCAGGTAATAGCATCAACTCCCTTGAAAATATCCTCAGCTGGCTGTCCACTAACTATCCTCAAGAAACCATTGTCCTAGGCAACTTTAATATTGACTGGAATACCTGTAATACTGATAACCCTTCTAACCACATAAACCTACATGGCTTCTCTCAAATTGTCACCTCACACACTCGAATCCATAAACCCACCAACAAAGAATCTATCCTTGATTGGATCCTTATAAATACATAGTCCCCAAATCTACATGGTAGGCATCCTCCTTGATGACATGAGTGATCACTCTTTAACTTACTTAATTTGACAAAAGACCAATACACCCAGTCCTATAACCTACAGAACTACTCACTCCAATAAAATTTTAACCCTGAATGTTTCCAAAATGAACTGAGCCTATGCAACTGGTCACCCTTGAAACACCTCCAACTCGAGGAAGCAGTGGTTTACTTCAGTTCAAAGTTCCTTGAAATCCTCAACTTCCATGCCCCTTCATGTACCCTTAGGAATCGGACCAAAACTGTGCCATGGCTTACAAAGGAAACCAAACAAAAAATTTTGCTGAGAAACAAATTTTGGTCTAGATGGCTTTCTTCAAAGGACCCATCTGATCACATAACATTTAAACGACTTAGAAACTCTACTAAAGCATCTATTCTATTAGACAAAAAACTTCTTCTTTCAACTCCAGCAAACCAACCAATAAAATCCACAGAAATTCTGGTTAGGGAGCAATAGACTCCTTCATCCAGGCAGCACTAAGACACCCACCCCCTCCGGAATAACCCAAGGCACTCCCAATGAAATTGCTGGCTCCTTCAACAACTTCTATCCATTCTCTTGCCAACTCACTACCTCCTGTATCCACGAATCCGCCCCCTCCTCCTTACCTCTTCACCCACTTTCCAACTCCAACCTGTCCCTACTTCTCTCATCTGTACCCTACTACAAAAACTCAAACCCTCTACCCCCTCAACAGACCTACTACCTGTATCTTCAAATTGCAGCCAAAGGTATTGCTTGCGCTATCTCAATCCTAATTAACAGAACCATAAAAGAAGGTACCATTCCATCCATCTGGAAAATTTCACATATTATCCCCCTTCATAAGGGTGGCAACTCAACAGAACTTTCCAACTTTCGTCCAATTGCCCTACTCTCTCCCATAGCTAAAATCATGGAAAAATGCATCCAACACCAACTACTTGACCACCTTCTCCTAAATGGCCTATTAGCTAGCTCTCAGCATGGCATTTGACCCTTCCATAGTATTACTACTGCCCTCCTATCATTTACTGACCATATCAACAAAAACCGTAACAATAACATCCTGTCCTCTGCATTGATCGTTCAAAAGCATTTGACATGGTTAATTATCAAATACTTTTGAATCTTCTGAAATCCCTCTCACTTGACACTCAAGCACTTAAGTGGTTCAAGTCTTACTTAGATAATAGGCAACAGGCAGTGCTCTGGGAAAACACTCTATCCACCCCTCTTCCTGTCAACCTTGGTGTGCCCCAAGGATCTATTTTAGGCCCTCTTCTATTCTCCATCTTTATCAGTGATCTAGCTATTAGTATTCCCCAAATTGTAACCATACAATACGCTGATGATTCCACTTTAATCTCTTCAGCTACAACTCCATCTGAACTGCAGGCCCTCACCCAAAGTGTCTTTGAGCTTGTAGAAGACTGATTTTTACATCACTGCTTCCTCCTCAACCCTAAAAAGACTAAACTACTGCTATTTACTCCTAAACAAAAGTCTACTCCATTTCACTTCTCTATAAAATCCAAAAACGGCAAAGTTATATCTCCAGACACAACAACCAAACTTTTAGGGGTTACTATTGACCACAGCCTTAACTATGATACTCATATCAATACCACAATAAAATCAGTAAACCGAAAGCTAGGCTCCCTCTACAAAATTAAGCCCTTCCTCACTCCCACAGCCAGAACTACTATTGCCCACACCCACCTCATCTCCACTCTCTTCTATGCCTCACCTATATACACACATCTATCAAAAAAATAACCTCACCAAGCTGTCAATCTCCTACAACAGTATAGCCAGATTTTCTACTGACAAACTTGGTTTGCTGGAACTACACAATCAGTTCTTATTTCAGCAACTAATTATTTCCCATAAAATCCTTTATTATCCAGATAAAACACCAATTCTTACAAATCTTATCAGTCCATATAAAAATATTTCTAATCTACACTCAGCTAATATACTACTAGTATCTACACATAAAGCCAATAATAAAGCAGGAGTTTCCCTTTTCTCTAATACAGTGGATAAAAGCTGGAACCTATTTCCTGGTGACCTCACTTGTATCCCCTCTACTTCACTTTTCAAAAAGAAACTTACATTTTATCTTACTAGCCAGTGGCTCTGTCCCTGTACCAATCCTGACTAATACTTTCTCCTCCTGTTTTCCTCATCACGTAATTTTTCCTAAGCTATTCCACCTTACATTATTGTCACTTCAAAGGTTACTAACTCTAAGTGGGACTTGGCATACCCAAGGTAGACATAACAGACATCCCACCGGCTTCTGCTTGAGAGGTAACTCCCCCTTTACTACTCTCTCCCATTCCTGATTTTCTTCTCTTCTATAACTAGTCTCTTTTCCCATTTCTTACTTATGATTTTGTTGTTCTGGGAATCTCTCTCTTCCTTCTTATACTTTCCCACAATGTAAAGAAAAAACAAAAAACAAAAAAAATCCTTAATTGTGAAAATAGGGGGAGGGGTATTTTATCTGTATTTTATCTTAACTGAACTTTAATGTTTTGTTACTGTTATTGTATTTTTAATGTTGTCTGATCTTTGTGGAGCTTTTCTCCCCGGGCCTCTACTGAAAATGGACATATATCCAGCTAGACTAGCCCGGTCAACAAATGTACAGTAAAATAAATAAAAAATAAATATTGTCAGCACCAAAATGTCGAAAACGAAAGTCATTGCGAGTGTAAACGGAAATCTCCGTAAGGGGAGATTTCCATTTACTGCAATATAGTGTGATCTCGGAGTTGGTATATTTAAGTAGCAGGGGGTGTGGGGGGTGTAGGGGGGCTTGCCCCCCTGCATAGAGCAATTTGTGCCATGTTTGGGTGTTTTTCTTTGTATGTGTTCGATGTTCGGGGGTTTTGACATTTTCGTGTAAATTATTACGCTGTCGACAGTTTGAGTTTTTGACAGCGTAATATAAAGGCATCTATTTCACATATGTTTGAATCCCACATTGTACAAATTACTTTTATCAGTGTGTAAAGCCACCAAGGAATCTGTCTGGTCATAAAACTTATATACCCTAATACAGCTCTAAAAAGTTAAATCATCTAACAGGCACATCAGCATCCAACCCATAAACTAATACCAACTGTTACATTACCCTTTGTAATTCATAATCTGTCTTCACCTCTTTTTGGCATTGTTGCTATCCACATAACATCACACAGACATGGTTAGCATGGTTGTGCGGGTTTGTGCACTGACCATTAAATGCAGTATCACAAATTGGAGAGAAAAAAAAACTAAGAGCTCTCATAAAATCATCCAAGGCAAATTTTGAGAGAAAAATCGCCAAGGACTCAAAAGACAATCATAAGGCCTTCTTTAGCTATGTTAGAAACCTAGGAGGAAACTCCCAGATATGCTCAGAATTAGTTCAAAATGATGTGAAGATTACTGAACCTACACACATTGCCAACATACTGGCTGACAGGTTCAGTGCAAACTTCCCCCTCCCCCAAAAGGAGATATCTCTACCAGAGGATTGTAGACCCCCAAACATCTCCAATGCCCAGGTGAGAACTGCTCTCACCAAAGCAAAAAACACAGCATCCATGGGACCGGATGGTGTCCCCAGCTGTGTGCTCCATGAACTCAATGAGGAATTAAACCCGCAGTTAGGACAGCTGTTTAATCTTAGTCTCACCTCAGGATACGTACCCAAGGAGTAGCCCGCCGGCCACTGTGGTCCCACTTCACAAGGGCGGTGCCTCCACCGACCTGAAATTACCATCCCATTAGCTTGACAAGCCTTATCTGCAAAGCCATGGAGAGGATCATAATGGAACTCATAAATAAAGACATAGGGAACTTGCAGACTTTGGATCCAACCAAGTTTGGCTTTGTCAAAGGCAGATCATGCCTTTTAAACTTGGTTGACTTTTTCGAGACAGTCACCAAGGCCATTGATGAGGGAAAGGCAGTCCATACAGCCTACCTCGACCTGGCAAAGGCCTTCGACACAATACCCCACTCAGGTATCATCGAAAAACTCATCAGCTTGAACGTAAACCCATACATCACAAGATGGGTTGCAAACTGGCTAAGTGACAGAACCCACAGGGTCAGAGTTGCTGGAGCCATGTCAGACTCAAAGCCTGTCACAAGTGGTGTCCCACAGGGCTCAGTCCTGGGTCCACTCTTGTTCGGCATCTACTTTTCTGAAGTACAAGCAAACACAGGAGGGTTATGGCTGACAAAGTTTGCAGATGACTGCAAACTAACACATCTGACACAGATATCCTTCAGAAGGGCCTCACAGAAATGGATAACTGGTGCCAGAGCCATGGCCTAAAGTTAAACACCAAGAAATGCATAGTCATACCCTTCAGGAAAAACAAGGTTACCCCTAGCTACCATATAGGTGGTAATCCACTGAGCACAGAAGAAGTCATCAGGGATCTGGGGACCCAGGTTGACAGTAGCCTTTCGTTTGACACTCATGTTGCTAAAGTAGTTAGGAAAACCTTCTACATTGCCCACCTGATCATGAAGGGATTCACATCTAGATCAAGGAGGTCATCGTCCCCCTGTACTCATCACTCATTAGACCTATGATTGAGTACAATGCCCCATTCAGAATGTATCTGACCTGACACCTGCAGCAGCTGGAAAGGCCCCAAAAGTTCCTCACCAAAAGGATAAAGGGTCTCAAAAATATGTCTTATGCTGCCCGACTCAAAGAACTCCAGCTCTATTCAGTCTCATACCGCTTGCTCAGAGGTGACCTGTGCCTGACATATAAGGCCATGTCAAACCCAGATTTGATGAATATGCTTCACCTCAAAATCTAGATCCCTCAGAACCACAAGGGCGGAGACTTAAACCTTGACACGGTTATTAATAGAACGTGCTGGAGGGACAGATTCATCACCCAGAGACTCCCTATGCTGTGGAACAAAATCCCGGTACATGTGAGGCAGAGCACCTTGCTGGCCTTGTGCAAGAGGAATCTTGACCAATGGATGGGAGATGGATTACTTCAGTGTCACTGCTTGACAGAGGCACAGCAAAATAATAGGCATAGTTTTATTCAAACTAAAAGCCACATAACTATGGGCTAGGCTTATAAATGCCCTTGGGCAGATAGCCTAGTATGAACCTATGAACCTATGAACCTATAAAACACTTTAACTGCTGCTGTAAGAACTGTGCGGACATGGCAGGAGCTAGAAAGGGAGGCACTTCATTTACAGCTCAAAGATGGGGAATAGAGAAGTCCAGAATATTCACTGGACTCCTTGTAAAGTGCCACAGCTGTAGGCTATTGTATAAATCAGATGCTTGGTATAGTTTTGCTAAGGCTATCTCCAGTGTGACTAGCATTCCACATACTGGAGAATAATGCAGGCACCATGTCAATGACTTGTAAAGACACAAGCAGGCACAACTCAAGCGGTGACTGGATGAGTTTATAACTGCTGATATCCTACAGTTGTGTAAGTATACAGATAAACTTTAAATTATACTCAAGCAAGTCTGGTATGCATAATGCTCTTCTCTTTTTCTCTCCTCTGTATTTTACAGCTGCCCTGGAAATTGCAGCAAACAGGGAAGCCCATGCTGAACATTTAGAAAGATGAAGAGAAGCAATGGATATGTATGCAGCACAAAATAATTATGATTGTATTAAAAGTACTGCTCTTCTGTACATTAGTAGCAAATTAGCCACGCATATCTTAACTGTAAATATAGCATGCATGCTTTATTCTGTAGCTCAAGGTAATTGTATGAATCAATTATAATAGTGCATTCAGATGTTGTGGGTTCATTTCCTACAAGTAACAAATACACAGAAAAGTAATAACAAATATTAAATATTAATTTCAACATAACTGGCAGAAATGCCATGCTGTTAACTTAATCTGTATTGTTTAAAAAAAATATGTACAATATATGCATATTTATTTGGAACAATTTTCTGTCCTATTTTGTATTTTTACAAACCAGTAAGACCAACACAAAAACTCCACGAAAGTCACCCAGATACTATAAACTAGTTTAATAAAGCCAAACAATAGTAAACTAAAATAAACTAAAAGATCATAACTACAATTTCAAAGTTTAATTGTTTTGTATTTTTAAAAAGTATAACATAAAAATAAAATTATATGTGTATTGTAGTAATTAATTTTATGTGACATATGATGGTTCAAATTATCTTTTTTTGTTTGTTTGTTTGTTTTTTCTCTTATCTCTCCCCTTATCTCTCTTTTTTATTTTTATATGTATGATGACAATGTTCTGATGTCATAATTTTCTGACAACTGACAAAATAATTTCCAGCACAGGGAAGAAGGTCAACCAGTGCAGCTCAAACTGCCATCCCTTCAACGGCTGCCACACTGACAGCCTGCACATCTGGTATGCAACATTGCAGTATTGCCTCTGCAGCCCCTGCATTATCTGGGCTCTCTGCATCAGGTAGCATTACCCTTGCAGCTGGTGTAGTGGTACCCTGTGGGAGTATTAGTGGAAATGGTGATTTTGTCACCTGACAGGAGCTGCCAGGCATGGTGCATGAGTTTGTAGATGGTACCACTGGCGCACACCTCAGCCATATGGAGAAGATGCTTGCTGGAATGCTACAAAGAAAAAAAAATGTCAAGCACTCCAACAGCAAGCTGAGGAAGGGAATGGTGATGACAGTTCTGAGGGTAAGGACTAGATTCTCACTGTCCCCATGCATGGTAGGCATGGGCCTCTGATGTCCCCTCCCTTTCCCCAGTCATGGTTTCACCCCAAACTTTTGTGTCCCTAACCATGACTGTCTCTGTCTTGTTTGTCCTGCTTGTCTGCAACTGCTTCCTCACCTACCAAACTTACCTGACCATGACATACCTACATGCCTTACTAAATATTCCTCTCTTACAGAAATAAAGTCAAAACAATGGGCACCTGTCCTACAAAAAATATATATCTTTCTATACATAAATCTCCAATTCACACAAGTGTCTTCTCGACACACTTGATGTGGTCTAATTGGCTATACAACATGCTTTTGTCGTTGTCATCCATCTTTGTTGACATGACTATCCAAATTCGTCCAATATTCTATCCATGGTTATTTTACACTGTTGAAGAAGTAGATGGCTATGGTTCTTTCCTAATTCCTTCCTGCACTTTCCTATATTGATTCCACTTTGGTTTTCCCCCCTTGTTGCCCTTCATTTCACCACTTTCCAACCAACCCTTTTCATATCTTTAATCTGGCTGAAAAATAGAATCACACACCACACATATAAATAATAAATCCTTAATAAAGGCTTACACTTTTTGTCATCTGTGTCTGTATGGAGTTTGACATTGCATACCAATGTCAAGTGACAGTGAATGGCTCTTTATGTCCTCTGTCATAGTGCAGTTATCTCCACTCAATGCTACTTTAACTGCACTAAAGGTACACACAGTTAAAGCAGAGCAAAGGCACTCAAATTATATATGTACTACAACATTTATTTGTACTGATGAATGTATAACCCTACAAATCCATATGTGTATTGTTGACATACATTGACTGATGTTCATTGTTATAAACTACTTCACTGTAGTCATTGCCTCTCACATTTGCAAAAATTATTTGCAATGGTGATGGACAGGTTGACAGACAAGATCAGACAGGAGTCCCCATGGACTATGATGTTTGCAGATGACATTGTGATCTGTAGTGAGAGTAGGGAGCAGGTGGAGGAGACCCCGGAGAGATGGAGATATGCTCTAGAGAGAAGAGGAATGAAGGTCTAAGACAGGACTAAGACAGAATATATGTGTGTGAATGAGAGGGAGGATAGAGGAATGGTGAGGATGCAAGGAGTAGAGGTGGCGAAGGTGGATGAGTTTAAATACTTGGGGTCAATATTTCAGAGTAATGGCGAGTGGGGAAGAGAGGTGAAGAAGAGAGTACAGGCAGGATGGAGTGGGTGGAGAAGAGTGTCAGGAGTGATTTGTGACAGATGAGTACCTGTAAGAGTGAAAGGGAAGGTCTACAAGAGGGTAATGAGACCAGCTATGTTATATGGGTTGGAGACAGTGGCACTGATAAAAAGGCAGGAGTATGAGCTGGATGTGGCAGAATTAAAGATGTTAAGGTTTGCACTGTGTGTGATGAGGGTGGACAGGATTAGGAATAAGTATATTAGACGGTCAGCCCAGGTTGGAAGGTTTGGAGACAAAGCCAGAGAGGCACGATTACATTGGTTTGGACATGTGCTGAGGAGGGATTCTGAGTATATTGGGGAAAAGATGCTAAGGATGAAGCTACCAGGTAACAGGAAAAGAGGAAGGCCTAAGATAAGGTTTATGGATGTGGTGAGAGAGGACATGCAGATGGTTGGTGTGACAGAGCAAGATGCAGAGGACAGGAAGAAATGGAAACAGGTGATCTGCTGTGGCGACCCCTAACGGGAACAGCCGAAAAAAGATGATGATGATCACATTTAATTATGTAATGCAATTCTAAAAAAATGAGTAGAAAAATTAGATTAAGCTGGATTCGAACCCTTTCTTATTTCTGCTCAACATATAAACTGAATTCTGTTACACCTGTTGCCACATAAAAAGCTAGGCAGCAGGTGTTTTTCTTACACTCAGTACTGTTCAAAGTGTTGACTTCCACACCTCTCCACTTAGTGTGTTTGCAAGGAGAAAAAAAAACAATAGAAACATCTCTTTTTTCCAAATTAAGCAGAGGCCAGCATTTGCTTGTTGCTTAACTCTGCACAAATGGGGACGGCAATTGTAAAGAAAATGAAAACACTGTCACCTATGTTAGCATTCTTGGCAAGAGATTTGTGTATATTCTCAGATTAACTTGTATTGTATGCCAGCATGTCTAATTGTGAAAATGTAAATAAGTTTTTAAAATGTTGAGTATTTCCCTGTTTATCCAGAATGTTTAAAGAAGCTGTCACGGTTTTGATACATTTCTAAGTGCACATGTTTTTGAGGAAGATTATAAAGTATAAACTGTTGTGTGGATAATCAGCTGAACAGTAGGTGATGCCAATAGAATGCTCTGGTTGCTAGGTGATTAAAGTTGATTGACAGAAAGAAGAACTTTTCAAACAGTTGACTGCTATTTTTAAAATAAGACAGTTGAGACTATTAACCTGGGCTATAAAAGAGACTGCTGAAGTCAGTGTTGAGCAGTTAGTAAAGAGTTGCAGTCAGTTACAGTATTATACAGCTATACCAAGGAAGAAGGACTCAACAAAAACTGTATGCCTGCCTTTGCCTTGCTGTTATGTTTTAGATTAGATCAGGGACAGTATTCTCTAGTTAGATTAGGAAAGTTTAGTTATTTAGATAGAGTTTTCTAAGATGATGGACTTAGGTTCATAGGTAGGTAAGTACTAGGCTATCAGCCCTGGGGTCTATTCAAGCCCACCCAAAATGGTACCCTAGCTTTTGCCACCCAAGAAAATTATTTTCCTGTATCACTGTCAAGCAGAGCCACAGAGGTGATCCCCGGGGTGAATTTCCTATTTCCCATCCAATCGTCAAGATTTTTCTTGAAGAATGCTAATGAGGAGCTTTGTTTGATATAGATAGGTAGTTTATTCTAGAGTATGGGAAGTCTCTGGGACAGGAATCTATCCCTCCAGCATGTTCTGTTTATTGTTGTGACAAGGTTTAGGTCCACAGAGTGTGTAGCTCAGAGGGATTGGGATTTCTTTAAGTGGAGCATGTCCAACAGCTCTGGGTTTCACATAGCTTTGTATGTTAGACAGAGATCACCTCTGAGTAGGCGATATGTGACAGAGTAAAGCTGGAATTTTTTTGAGACGGTCTGCGTAGGGCATCTGTTTGAGGCCAGTAATCCTCTTTGTGAGGTATTTCTGCGGCCTTTCCAGTTGTTGTAGATGTCTTGTGAGGTACAAACCAAAAGGGGCATTGTACTCTATAATGGGTCTAATGAGTGATGAGTAGAGGGGAACAATGACCTCTTTTTTTCTGGATGAGAAACTTTTTGTGATGAGGTGTGCCACGTGGAAGGATTTCCTGACTACTGTGGTGATGTGATTATCAAAGGAGAGACAACTCTCCACCTGTGTCCCAAGGTCACTTATAACACTTTCAGTGTTAAGTATACTACCGCATATGTTGTAGTTCCTGAGTACAGAGTTGTTACCAAAGGGGATGACAATGCACTTTTTTGCATTGAGCTTGAGGCCATGGCTTTGACACCAGGCATCTGTCTCAGTGAGGCCATTTTGTAGGATGTCCACATCATTAGGAGTTTTGATTATGGCTCCTAGTTTGCAGTCATCTGCAACTTCATTAGCCAAAGACCTTCTGTGTTAGCCTGTACTTCAGAGAAGTAGATACCAAACAGGAGAGGACCCAGGACTGAACCCTGTGGTACTCCACTTGTCACTGGTCTGAAGTCGGATTACAAGTCTGCTACTTTCACAGTGTGGGTTCTGTCAGTGAGCCAGTTGGCAACCCATCTTGTGACATAGGGATTTATACCTAGTTTAGTGAGTTTATCTATAATTCCAGAGTGGGGGATGGTGTTGAAAGCCTTGGCAAGATCTAGATAGGCTGTGTGAACCACCTTACCCTTGTTTACGGCTTTGGTGACTGCTTCAAAGAAGTCTATCAGGTTTAGGAGACATGATCTGCCTTTTACAAACCCGAACTGGGTGGGATCCAGAGTTTGAAGATTACCAATGTCTTTGTTTATAAGTTCCATGATGATACATTCCATGGCCTTGCAGACCAGGCTCATCAGGCTAATGGGGCGGTAGTTCCTGGGGTCCGTGGTGGAACCCCCCTTGTAGAGTGGGATAACCATTGCTGGGCTCCATTCAGCAGGCACAAAGCCTGAGGTGAGGCTATGATTGAACATGGTACTTAGGTGGCGTGCCAGTTTGTTCTGTAGTTCATGTAGAACGCAGCCTGGGATGATGTCTGGTCCCACGGATGCTGTGTTCTTGTCTTTGGAGATTGTGGATTTTACCTGTGCAGCCGTGATTACAGGAACTTTGCATTCTTCCGGTATAGAGATGGGCTCTTTAGGGGGTGAGAGGGGGGTAAAGTTAGCACTGAACCTATCTGCCAGGATGTTGGCAATATCAGTTGGGTCTGTATATTTAGTGCCATTGTGCTGTAACTCAGAGCAGATCTGAGTGTTGCCATTGAGATTCTTGACATAGCTATAGAATGCTTTGTGGTTGTCTTTAGAATTAGTGGCAATTTTGTTTTTGTAACTAGCTTTGGAGGATTTTATCAGGGATCGCAGCTTCTTACTGAGGCTGAACACGGAGCTCCTCCACTCATGGGATTTTACTCTCTTTTGCAAGAGTTTCTTCCTTCTGTTGTACAGTTTGTTTATGGCAGGGAACCACCAGATTGGCTTCCTTTTTTGGAGGATAGCGTCTTGGTTCTGTTTGGGATAGCATGATCCATGCATTCATGTAAGTGCTTATAAAGTGCAATTGTGTAGAATTCAGTAGTCGTAACTGTATTGTCCATCTGCATGGGTGTCATGAAGTTCACCACTTCTGTCTTAAGAAGCATGAAGTTGGCTTTGGAGAAATTTTTTACCATAGTTTCCTTAATGGGGGGTGGAGGCAGGATGTTGATATCTAAGGTAATTAGCTTATGGTCGGATCGGACCAATGAGGTGTTGACTTCAGGTGTGGAACACCGGTCACTCATATTGGTAATGACTAGATCTAGGATATTGTTTCCCCTGGTGGGGGTGTGGATAAGTTGATCCAGGGCATTGGAGTTTATGAATTCCAGAAAGCGTTGAACAAAGGAGTTGGTACATGAGTAGTTTTCCCAGTTATTGGTGGGGTAGCTGAAATCGCCCATTATTAGGGTGTTTGGTTGAACCCTAATATTTTCCAGTACATCAAGAAAAGAGGAGTGGGAATCCTGGAGCATGGTGGGTGATCTGTAGCAAGCTACAATTTGGATTACAGTTTTGCCCAGAGTTAGTTGCACTTGGATAACCTCAGCTGCATTATGCTGAGCAACTAGCCTGGAGGTGTGGATATCCTTAATGAATATGGACACACCTCCGCCTTTGGTGTTCCGGTCCAGGTTACATGGCCGAAAAGTGTGGTATGAGTTATAGCCTAGTAGTGCAGGGGTGCTCTCTGGAGCCTTGAACCAGGTCTCAGTCACTGCACAGATATCGATGTTCTCCATTTTAAGGAGAGCCTCGAGTGAGTGCATTTTGAGATTTAGACTTCTAGCATTGAGTAGCATCACCCTCAGTTTTTGCTTGCCTGTTCCTGTTACGGTGGTGAATTTGTCATTTGAACCTTGCCTAAAAAGGCACTATAAGGGCGGCAAGAACCATAGCCAGTATCTGGAATCCCAGGGGTGACAGTTGTAGGCCATCTCTGACAAAGCATCGTGGTCTGTCGACCATGTCATCTCAGGCAGACAGATACTGGATCCCTTTAGAATGGCACCAGAAGCTTAGCCAATTGTTGAAGTTGATCATTTTGTCTTTGTACTGCGACATCATTCTGGGTGATGGCAGAATGCTACTCAGGGCTACGGTCATACCTGCCTGGGCCGCACATATGTTTATTGAAAGTTATTGATTTACATTCTTGTAATCATTTTCCAAGCTCTATCTGGATTTTTTAAATAATTATATGTCAAATATCAACATGATTCATATAAGATATTTGTGTTAGTGTATATCAAACTGCTGGTGCAGAAGTGCATACCCTATTGTAATATATATATATATATATATATATATATGTAGTCCAGGGAGGTACGTCTCAGGTCATTCACACCAACATGGACAATGACAGAGTCATATTTGTACTAATTGTGGAGTGACCTGAGTGCGTGGGTTATGTGGAAGTTCCTGGCACCCAACAGGCAGCTGACAGTAACCTTCTCCTTGTTTAGCCTGGTGAGTGGGACATCAGTGTGCCTGATTATAGAGTCGCCTATGACTAGTGTGTTGGGTACGTTGTTTTGCCTTATTGGCTGTGGTTGAGTGGCACACTGAGTCTGCAGGCTATGTGCCATTTGGGTTGTGTTGGGGGGGTGGAGGTTGCTTGCATTTCTGCTTTGGAGGTCTCTTGCTTGAGCAGATTATTATTGAGAGCCTCCATGAATGTTTTTGTGTTTCTATGTGTGGATTTTGGTAGTGTAGATTTAGTGAGACTATGTGATGAGTGTGGTGTGATGCAAGTGTTTACTTTCTCCTCTTGACTGTCAAGTTCAGACTTGATTGGAGAGAGCTTTACCTCCACTTTGGCTAGATAAGTGCATCTCTCACAGGTTGTAGTGTTGGGTGGTAGGAGGAAAGGGTTGTCTGTGTACATGAGGCAATTTCTACATTGCCCCAAGATGCCCATATTCATCAAATAGACAGGAGAGAACACTGGGAGCTGACCCTTGGACATGCCTGAATAAAAAAAAACAGTTTAGTTTTATATTTCTTGTGATTGAATTCCTATGTTTATTGAAAGTTATTGATTTACATTCTTGTAATCATTTTATGTATTTGTGACAAAGGAGGTATTGCCAGCCGAGCTATCTGGAATTTTTGTAAATAATTATATGTCATTTGTGAATATCAACATGATTCATATAAGATATTTGTGTTACAAATGTATTAGAACTGTATGTCAGGTGTATATCAAACTGCTGGTACAGAAGTGTGTCTTGAAAAGGTTTTTGCAAAAATGTAACCACAGTGTACCCTACTGGAAAAGACAAAAATGTACATACCCTATTGTAACTGTTTAAAGGTATATATTTTAACAGTGGAAACTGGAATACAGAAGGTTAACTTCAGACAGCTGAAATTAAATTACTTTATGGACACTCAATAAAAAGATGTTATCTTTCAGTTTCAGTACATCAGGAGACATAATGTCTGTACCAGAGAAGTTTTCTGTATTGTCTTGAAAGTGTTTTATTGTTTTATAACTTCCAGAAAGTACCAAGATCTGAGGAAAAGCCCTTGTGTATGTATTTTTTTCACAGGTAGATGCTAAATACTGCTAGCTTTCAGCAGTAAGGGGTTTACCTGGGATAAAGTCAGATGATAAAAAATTATGTCATTTTGCAAGCTATCCCAGCAGTAATACTTGATATATTAATTTGGGAAGTCTCTGAGAGAAGGACTGCATTCTGTATTCTGTCTTTGATCTGACAATATCAGCTAGAGGATCTATTCACCACACATCTGTCTTGCTGCTCTAATTAAGTAAGTGTGCTAGGGTATAGTAATTATCTTAGATATAGTCAGGAATATAGCAAAGCTTAACTTAGATGTTTTTCTTTATTTATTTGAGAATCTCCTGCAATGTTGTTTTAACTATTTCCTGTGATTTTGAATTTTGATGTTACTGTAAATGTATATTTAGTATGTTCTTGTTTTTTATTATTTATTATTAAATATATTTAAATCTTTCATGTGGCTGATCTCTCGAGACATATTTAAGTTCTGAGAGTACTTGCAAATTTTTTTGGTGACACTGTCTATGCCACTCCTAATAGCCGTGCTCTTGGTCAAACTACATAGAAAGATTGGACACCCTTTGTTAAGGTCCTTAAAGTAGCTGATAATGAGTGGCTCATGGCAGTTATAACTACCTTATACTCTGGGAAAAATGAGGTATAGCTAGTAAACCTGTGCCAGCCTTTCCTAGGTGTGTGTGTGTGTGTGTGTGTGTGTGTGTGTGTGTGTGTGTGTGTGTGTGTGTGTGTGTGTGTCCGTGTGTGAATGTGTGTGTGTGTGTGTGTGTGTGTGTGTGTGTGTGTGTGTGTGTGTGTGTGTATAAATCAAACCACAGAGAGTGTGTGTGCATCAGCTACTTGGACAGGGACATGAAGCATTGGCTGGTCAGAGAGGGTGTTGGCTTGGCCACTCAGCCAAGATCTGAACTCTTTAGCTGTGCCAGTGGGGAGTCTTATTGGAAATCTGGAGAAAGAGGAAGAAACCAGCCCTGGACAGACTGTGGTCTCTGTGTGATCTTAAGGGAAATTGCACTGCACTGTGCATATACTTGTCATGCTCCCAATGTACAGCCCCCACTGATGCTAGTGGTGAGGAGTGAAGCTCCTTGATTACTGGGCCAGTGATGGGGTGTCACGGTATTATTAAATATTTGTCATTATTTTATATAGGGGCTGAATAATCAGCGTGTTCTTTAGAGTTTAGAGAGTGCTTATACCTGTTTAATACTCCCAGGTCACCTCAAATGCCTGGCTACTTCTGGTCATAGCTATCATTTATTTTGATATTCAATTTTTAATAATTGATCACCCTTTGAAGGGTATGTAGACCTGTCTTTCTCTGGTAGCAGCATTACCATTTGTATTGGGGAGGGGACACAGCTGGAAATATGTGTCAGACTTTCCATAAGTTTTGAGTGTGAGAGATTTGGATTAATTTTGAGTGTGAGAGAGTAAGAGGTTTTAAACTAGAACTCATTGCTCTGAAGTTTTTGATATAAAAAAATGAGACCACAATAAATCATTTCAAAACTTTTTCCACCTTTAATGTGACCTATAACCTATACAATTCAATTAAAAATCTGTTAGGGGAAAAATATAGAAAATGTACAATAAGCTAGTTGAGTAAGTGTGCACACCCTTAAACTAATACTTTGTTGAAGCGCCCTTTGATTTAATTACAGCATTTAGTCTTCTTGGGTAGGAGTCTATCATCATGGCACATCTTAACTTGGAAATATTTGCCCACTCTTCCTTGCAAAAGCACTCCAAATCTGTCAGATTGCGAGGGCATCTCTTGTGCACAGCCCTCTTCAGGTCACCCCACAGATTTTCTATTGGATTTCTGTGTGGGCTCTGGCTGGGCCATTCCAAAACTTTAATTTTCTTCTGGTGAAGCTATTCTTTTGTTGATTTGGTTGTATGCTTGGTGTCATTGTCATGTTGAAAGGTGAAATTCCTCTTCATAGTCAGCTTTCTAGCAGACACCTGAAGGTTTTGGGCCAAAAGTGACTGGTATTTGGAACTGTTCATAATTCCATCCACCTTGACTAAAGCTCCAGTTCCAACTGAAGAAAAGCAACTCCAAAGCATGATACCACCACCACCACCATGTTTCACCATGGGGATGGTGTTCTTTTGGTGATGCGAAGTGTTGTTTTCGCGCAAAATGTACCTTTTGGAATTGTGGCCAAACGTTCAACCTTGGTCTCTTCAGACCACAACACCATTTTCCCACATGCTTTTGGGAGACTTGATGTATTGTTTTGCAAATTTTGGCCAGGCTTGGATGTTTTTCTGTGTAAGAAAAGGTTTCCGTTTTTCAATCCTACCCCATAGGCCAGACAAATGGAGAATATGGGAGATCGTTGTCACGTAATACAAAACCAGTACTTGCCATAAATTCCTGGAGCTCCTTTAGTGTCACTGTAGGTCTCTTGGCAGCCTCCCTGACCTGTTTTCATCTTGTCTTTTCATCAGTTTTGGATGGATGTCCAGTTCTTTGCAACATCACTGTTGTCCCATATTTTCTCCACTTTTTGATGACTGTCTTCACTGTGTTCCATGTTATATCCAATGCTGTGGAAATTTTGTTGTACCCTTCTTCTGACTAATACCTTTCAACAATGAGATCCCTTTGATGCTTTGTAAGCTGTCTGCCGACCATGGGCTTTGCTATAGCAGGCAACTGAGTAAATATCAGGAAAATCCTACTAGGACAGCTGAACTTTATTTGGGGTTAATCAAAGTCATTTTAACTGATGGCAGGTGTGTACCCAAGAAGGCTGAATGCTGTAATTAAAGCAAAAGTTGCTTCAACAAAGTATTAGTTTAAGGGTGTGTGCACTTATGCAACCAGCTTATTGTATTTTTTTATTTTTTATATTTTTACCCTAACAGATTTGTTTGTTTTTCAATTGAATTGTACAGATTATAGGTTACATTAAAGATGGGAAAAGTTTTTAAATTATGTATTGTGGTCTCATTTTTTTATATCACAAAAAAATGGCATTTTAGCAGGGGTGTGTACACTTTTTATATCCACTGTATGTTTCTCTACAGTTGTCAGTTTTTTAGACCCATACATAATGGGTTGTTGATAATACAAGGATTATGAGCCAGGGATCTGAATGACTGAGAGGTATGCTTCAGACCAAAAACCTCTGTTCTATGTCTCCTTGACTTGCAACTGATTTTCTACCCCTTTATTCTTATGTATTTCTATACAATGCTAAACTTTTTATTATGTTTTTATAGTTTGTACAGCTTTTTGTCAGAAATTCTTTTAAAGCTCATTGTTTATTGAAAGCGATAGTACAGTTTATATTACACGTGGTTACAGTACTGTTAAGTATTTTGATATGGTGTCCAACTTTGGGGAATGTAAAATGTTGATTTAGTGTCTGCATTTTGACTCTACCTGAACATTACTGGAGAAAATATTTGGCATGCCCTGGTAGATCCTCCTAGACAACAATATAAATAAACATGTTACATATATTATATATACATATAACATATAAACATAGTCACAAACTTCATTAACTATCTTACCTCTTCCATAATGAAACTCGTGAATGCTATATCACCCACTACCCAACCACAAACCACAAAATGCTAAACTAACTCCATCATCTTCTCACTCATAGGTTCATAGGTTGGTACTAGGCTATCAGCCCTTGGGCCTATACAAGCCTAGCCATAACAATTCCCTGGCTATTTCTTCCCACACTATTACTTCCCTGTACTCCAGCCAGTACAAACATTTACCATTCAAAAACTCTTAGCAAAACTGAAACCAACCACTCTCACTGCCGACAACCTACTAACCAAATATGTCCAAATGGCTTCAAAGGCCTTTGCCTATTCCATCTCCCTACTCATTAATATATCTGTTTCTGAATGCACCATTCCTTCCTTGTGGAAAACCTCATATATCATCCCCCCTCCAAACTGGTGGCGTCAACTGAACTCTCCAACTACCATCCCATTGCAATCCTTACCCACCTACTAACCAACAACCTACTATCTAAAACCCAACATGGTTTTAGACCATCCATAGCACCACCACTACTCTAATTAACTTCTCCAATACCATTAACTCACACAGGAACCAAGGGAAACTGGTCTCCACCACCTTCCTAGACTTATCCAAGGCATTTGACACAGTTTCCCACAATAGACTCCTTACCTGCCTCTCCGAACTCAACCTTGACAATTCCATTCTGCACTGCTTCAATAGTTACCTAAGCAACTGCTCACAATCTGTCAAATGGGCCAACTCCCTATTCCCCTACTCCCCATCACATGTGGCGTCCCCCCGTGGCTAAATCCTAGGTCACCTTCTCTTTAACGTATTTCCAAACAATCTCCACTTAGCAGCCACTAAAGTCAATATTGTTCAGTATACAGACAACACAACCCTAATCTGCTCAGCATCCAACATCCATCTTCTGCAAAGTAAAGTCCAGGAATCTTTTACTGAAATAGAAAACTGTCTAAACAATAACCAAATGACACTAAACCCCCAAAAAACACTGTTATTGCTATTCCATCTAACTAAGCACAATGAACCCACCTTCACAATTCTCTCAGCAAATAACACCCTCATCACCCCAGTAAATGAGGCCAAGCTCCTAGGCATCACAATTGATCAACAACTTTTATACAACAAGCACATATCACAAAATATCTTTAAAGTACACAAGAAGCTAGGATGTCTCTATCATACCAAACAGTTCCTAACCCTCGAGTCTAGAACTACCATAGCCAGAACTCATCTCCTATCATCATTACTTTATGTATTTCCAGTTTTAACCAACATTAATAAAACTGACCTGACCAAACTCTCCATATGAGAGATAGGTTCACAGCCAATGCCAGATCACACCCCCATCACTGACAATCCCTACTTAAACTACACTGGTTAGAATTTCCAAATTTACTATGCTACCGCTAACTCATCATAGCTCATCAAATTATTTACCAGCCTGACAGAACCCCTGCCCTAGCAGGCATGTTAAATTTCCTCAACTCCAACAGGACACTGTGATCGATTAACAAATCCCTGATTGAAGTCAATCCATGTAAGAACAGTTCTGGAGAAGCCCTATTCTCCTATGATGTTCAAAAACATGGAACACCCTCCTTCCAACCTCAGGCTACAAAATTGCACAATCATATTTAAAGGCCTCCTTAAATCATACCATTATGCTTGCCCTCTTTGCAACTGCAAAGACCCCACCTGAATCCTCACCCCACTGTAGGCAGCTTACCCCCAAAGCCTCTGATGCTCTCTTTACACTGTCATCTATGTGCATCGAATACTCTGAAAATATTATAAATATGTACCTACTTCTGATGCTCACTCTCCACTGTCACCCATGTGCATTGTGAAATTTTTGTAAATATTGTGAATATGTACTTATTCCAGAATACCTTACGTGCACCTACTAAACTAGTACTGGAAGGTATGTGATCTCCTGACTGTACTATTAGATTGTTATGCAATTAACTGTTTTCTGCCTTATATGTTAGCTTTCTATCATATGTTAGCCAACTCCTTATTTGCAATCAACTGTCACTCTATAAAAACCTATTTATTCACACTGTAACTTCTTGGAGCTTTTCTCCCCAGAACTCTGCTGAAAATGGACACCTGTTGTTCAGTCGGATTTTATTCTGGTAAAATAAATGTTAAATAAATAAATAAAATGAATATGCAATAGAACTGAATTAGTGAACAGCCATGATTTTAGCTATTTATTTTCCTAACCTTAATTGCTCAAGTATGGGTCAAGATAACAAAGTGGTGTGTGCTTGTGCTGATAACTTTGATTGTTTTGTTTTGTAGATCTAAACTATTAGTGAAAGACTAATATCAAATTGATATTTTGTGATGTTGGACATTGTGTTGACTTGCTCATGCCACTGTTGCTGCAGTTAATCTTATTTTTAATAAGAACAAAGTTAGAACATGATAGTTGCTGGGTCTAGAGGATAGCGTGATGCTGATAAAAGTGCTGTTTGAAGATGATATTAAAACACTTGAAAGACACTATGGAAAGAGGGAGCAGATTACTGCTGATGCCTGGAATGCATCAGTCTTGGCTTTCAAGTTCATGATTACTTGAGTGATACTAGATAATTGTGTGACCTTCTGGATTGCATAGTGTCAGGTATTAAAACTGAGTGTAAAGAAAGGCTTGTTGAGTGGTGTCAACCATTGATTTCAGTGAATCCAAGATGAGTCTGGAGGTAGTTACAGACTCTTGGCATGATAGTGCTATGGGTTAGAGGCATTAACAGAGTAAGAAAACTGACTTAATTATCTACTCATGGTGTTTCATCAAATTTTTTTCTGGAAATCATTAGTTTTAAGAGGGATTGAGATAGACAGATCTAAAGTTTGAGTTAAAATCATTAACACTTGAACTGCTATAATATGGCCTGTTCATGCTTTACTTTCTTGGAAAATACATTGGTGGGAGTAGTTTGGCATGGTATATAAAATTTTACTGTACTGAAGTCTTGTTCAATTATTACAATATATACTATATATGTGGTAGGCATTCATCGCACACTACTCAAGATTTCTCATCACATAATTTGGAAGAACTAATATGGAGCTTATTATTTATATTTCAGTTTTAACTTATGTGAGGCTGATATATATATATATATATATATATATATATACATGGATCTACTTTTCCTCATCGAAATTGCACTTGTTTGAAAAATAAAAGTAGATCCCCACTTCAGCAAAAGTACACTTCAATGAAACTGCACTTTCTCTGACGTATAGTTGCCGGATCGGCTAACCCCCCCAAAAAAACACACTAAAAAATATTTTGCAGGGGGGAAAGCCCCCCTGCACTCCCCATGTGGAAGGCTACACCCACCACACCCCCTACTTTAATATTCTCACTCCAAGATTGCACTACAGTGGGGGAAAAGGTAATATTCCCTTATCCCCACTGTACCACCATCTCAGTACTAGTTTACTTAGTTGTACAGCAACACTAAACATTGATGTACAACTAAGATTACATGCAAACTGCATGTTTTTATGTCTTCTTTTTTTGTTTTTTATTCTTTCATTTTTATCTTCAGAGGAAAGTGCATTTTTGACAAAATGCACTTTCACAGAAGTGCACTCGCAAATTTACGTTTCATTGAAACATAAATTCAGTGTAGTAAATGGATCCTAGATATATATATATATATATATATATATATATATATATATATATATATATATATATATATATATATATATTAATTAGAAGTAGTGTGTTAATGCTGTGAACAGATTTGCTAGTATTTATGAGTTTTGTGTTATAAGTAGGTTCTGGTATGGGTTGAGAAATGTTATAATGGATGTTACTGATTTAATTTTTATTGGCTTTATATATAACTTAATGGATACAAATTGGTATAATGTTTTTAATATCTGAAGGAATGTTATATTGTATTAGAGTTAGTCTTTAATATAGTGTGTCATATCATATGAGCAGGTATTATTTTCTATTATATGTTGACATTTAATTCTTATTAAATGTAGTAGCAATAGATTGAGCTTGGGTAGGGTTATATAGATGGTAGTGAGTAGTTTGTGTGATAACTTCATTAAACCAGGAATTTTTTATTCCGTGCTAGGAGATGTAAATATTTTTTATGAATATTATTTTAGTTGTTAGTTTATTAAATATGTCCATAGCAAACTTTAATAAAATTAAATGTAAGCTTTTGAATCTGATTCATAATTTCATTTTCTCAAAATTGATTATTTTAAAGATGTCGGTTTACAAATGTATTTCATTAAACATCGATGTCTTAATAATCCTATAAAGGGAGGTAGCTGAATAAAATACTTAAATGTAAATAAAGCGCACATTGTCTTTTTACAGAAAACACATTTGTTGTCTAAAGATTTAAATAGGTTGTTATTTAAAGATTATTAAATTTTAGTGGGCCCACATTTTTGTTCAAAAAGGAAAGGCACTCATACTTTGGAAGAAGTCATTACTTATGCCCAAAGTGGTCCATACTTATTCTGATAAGAATGATATGCTGGGATTGGTGGTAGTTGAAATAAACAAAAAATACTATATGTTTATTAATGCTTATTGCATTCCTGGAATTGGTTCTAGAGTGGCTAAAAAGTATCTAGATGTCATAGCTTTACTTTCAAAAGGGGAAATTTTATTAGCTGGTGATTTCAGTTCTATTTTATCAAGACAAGACACTACTAAAAATAAAAACACCAAAATATCTATAGCTGCTAAACACTTGGACTATTTCATAAATTTGATGAATATGAGAGATATGTATGTTTTATAATTGCCAGAATCCCTTAATTATGCACACTATTCATTTAGATTTGTTACTCAAATAAATATAGAAAAAGTTTTTACTTCCAGTGGGTTATTTTCAAAAACTGATGAAGTACTAATAGCTTCTTATTCATTGTCTGACCATAATGCTATTACTTTTAATACCAGTTTGGAATCAAATCACTTAGTCTTTTGTTAGAGAATTCCTGCATGTATAGTTAAAACACGATTCTGCATCGATCTAGTAAAAAACACGATTCTGCATCGATCTAGTATGCATCCTGGTTATGTTTTTAAGAACGTAGTAAAGGGACAGGCACTTAGAGCATCTAGATACAATCCTAGCAACATTGGCTTTGAACATGATTTGGACTGAAATAGAAAGAGAAGATTAGAGAGGAGAGGTTATGGACAGAAATGGCAATAATGGCATTATTTGAAAGAAGAGATTCAATGAAGCTTGCTGCCCTCCCATATTGATTAGATGATATTTTATTTTTACAGATGAGAGAGTGAGTAAAGTAGAGCAGTGGTCTAGTTAGTTCAGGAGCATTTTTTTTTTTTTTTTTTTGATGGTAGAGGAGGAGACATTAATATAATGGTAGATACCCACATTAGAGATACTTTTTGGGTGATGCCCCTTTTCAGGTACAAGAATAAAAAGAATTTGAAGAGGTTATTGTGATAAAGGTCCTATGAATCCAATCCACAGTCCAGCATCACCTCAGTGGGACAAGTTAGTTTGTAATTGTTGCTTCACATTAACTTCTCTACTGTTTTTACACATTACACAAGTTCACACAGTACACCTTTTCTTAATTAAAGTTACTGGAGTCAGTGGTATATTTATTATTTAGCTACTCTCTATCTATCTCTATTACATCATCCTTTTACAACCAAAACCACCAACCTACTTGTCGTGGATAATGATGTATATAAGGATATAGTATATCAACATGGATGTTACAAACGCTGTTTCTGACATGGGACCAACACCAGAATAGTTTGTTCAAGAATAGTTAGACATATTAGAGTCAGTATTAGAACACACACAGAACATTACACACACACAACACAAACAAACAAACAGATGGATTTTCATGATGATTGATGATGGATGATCAGAATGCTATCTGTCAGTCCACCCTTTTTTAAAAATTAAAAATTAATTTTTTTTTATTCAATGATATGTTTTAATCACAGTTTTTATGACACATATTTTATTTTTGCTAAGTGTGTTCTTTTGATTTTATATTTGAGTCTGAAGAAGCCGAATATGGTGAAAGCGCTAATAAATAAAGATGCCGCCCCACTCATTACTACTCTACTTTTTATAGTTAAAATTAAAAGATCTAAGGGATAGTTTTTGAATAAATTATTCTTTTTTGGAGATTAATAATAATGGTGAAGTTATAGATACTATATTGTGGGAATCATTAAAAGCCTATTTATATGGTTGAATTAAGATTTGAGTTGGTGTTTATATAAAAGAAAAGAGTGGGATAAGGAGTTAACTGTTTTACAATCAAACATTGATGAAATAAAATTATATTTAAAATCCAATGATAAGGCAGCAAATACAGAACTGAAAGCCTTGCATTAGAAATATATAGAAATAATGTATCATAAGATTTCAATAAATTGTAAAAAAATTAAATTACAACTCTAGACTATTAACCCCCAAATATTTATATAGGTTAGCTATTATATCTAAATGATTAAACAATATAAATGACATTAAGGAGATTGAATATAAAGTTGAGAACAACACTAAGAAAGCAACACATTTAAAAGATATAGTAGAATGCTTTAGAAAGCACTATAAATTAATTAATAATAGTTAGTCAACTTTAGATAATAGCAATTTAATTGATACTTCTCTGAAGGAAAATATAAAACACAAGTTAACTAAAGAGCTGAATAGTAAAATAAACAAGCCATTTTCTTTTAAGAAACTAAAAGAACAAATTAAAAAAATCTTAAAATTGATGACATTGCAGGAATAGATAGTATAATTCCAAAGTTATATAAAAAAATTCCTGATAATGTATTAAAAGTTTTATTAAAAGCTCTTGAGCAAGTTAGAAATGCATCAAATATTCTTCCCTCTTGTTGATATTCTTTGATTTCACCTATTTTAAAGCAAGTTAAAGATCCAAAACTATGTTCCTCCTATCATCTAATTTTTCTCTTAAATACTGATTATAAAATGTTTATGTCTACTATTGTGAAAAGATTAAACCATATGACACGTGGTGCAATTGAAAAAGATCAAATGGGATTTATTCTACATAGAAGAGTACAAGGCAATACCATAAGACTTTTTTCATTAACAGATGTTGCGAACAAAAATAAGTATTATACAATGCCTACCCTCAAAACGTGCACGCTGATTGGCCAGCCCAACCAGCGTGTTCGCTAAATCCTCTCAATATATACTAAAAAAAAGGTCCGGACTTTTTTTTTTTTCCGAGTTATAAACTGTTCGCTGAAGAAGAAGTTAAACATAAACATAGCATATTTTTAAAAAAAAAAAGATCTCCGTTGCTTGCTTTTTTTTTTTATGCTGTCTGTTTAAAAAACTTTTTTTTAATAGCTTAGCAAACGGAGATCAAACTCTCTCCTGCTTTCTTTTTTGCTTTTTAAAATTAATAGAGTTAACATTTAAAGAATGCAAAACGACGATTTAAAACAAAATAAAGGAAACGGAGAGTTCCGTAGCTTATTTTACCCCTGTGTTAAACAGTTTAACATAAGCGAGATCAACTTAGCATCCGTGCGCTCTCCGTTTGCCTAGCTACGTTTGCTCACAGCCTGACATCGAGATCAGAACGTAATCAGAGGCAGAAAAGGTGCGAAAAAAGGAATGGAAGAATTGAAGAGAAGCGTTTATTTATTTTATATTTATATTTATAATTAATATAATTATTTTAATAAATAATTAATTTTTAACCTAATGTTTGTGGACGTCATTGCTGGTTTGGTCCCGGTTGCTCCAACCCACGCGGTCCCCCGGGGGTCCACCGTGGCACACCAAACAGGTACAAACCAACACACGCCCAGCATAATAACTTTTGATTATTAGTCTAGACTTATATAAACCTTTTGATTCTGTTAATTGCCTTTATTTGTTTAAAGAAATTAAAGAATATATTTTTTATCTAGAATTTATAGATAGAATATCAAAATTGCATAATAATTCATTCTGTTCTGTTACAATAGGTTCCTTTTATCTAACTCTTTTAAAATAGTAAAAAGCACAAAGCATGGATGCCCATTTGCCTTTGACAATAGACCTTTCACTAATTTTATTAGATCAAACACAATGATTAAAGATTTTTCCATGCTGTTGATGCCATAAGAAGGCAGAAACATGCATGTCTACAGCTAGAGGGGTTTGGCTTTACTGGCCTGAAATTGTCCATAAATAGACATAAAAGTAAAAAAAAAGTCATAGACATTCAGAACTGCCATTTAGCTGAAACACCTGATGTTCTTAAGGGGTAATTTGCATATATCTCATGCTGTCTCTGATACAAGAGGTTTAAGGTATCACACAGTGGAAAGTCTAGATTTGCTAGATTTTTCTTTTTGTGTTTTGTTCTCTTTTTGTGTTTTTTGACCAATTGGTTTTCCCGTGTGACCTTTTTTCCATTGTTTTAGTTTATTAGTTGGAATAGTTTGTAGATACCCTAATGTTTATGGATATCAGTAGGGTACAACAACCCTGTGTTTCCAAAAGTCAAACATTCCTCTTATGCTGTGCTGATGATGCCATAAAAAGGCAAATACATGCATGTCCACAGTTAGAGGGGTTTGCCTTTATTGGGATGAAATTGTCCAAAAACAGATATAAAATTAAAAAAAAAAAAGTCATGGACATTCAGAATTGCAATTTAGCTGAAACACCTGATATTCTTAAGGGGTAATTTGTATATACCCCATGTTGCCTCTGCTCCAAGAGGTTTATGTTATCACACACTGGAAAGTCTAGCTTTGCTAAATTTTTCTTTTTGTTTTCTTTTTGACAAGATGGAAGTTACACTTCCAAAATTCTGTTTTTTGCTGATGACATATTACTAACCAGTGGTGACACTGATTCTTCATTGGAGCATATAATAAATTCAGTTAACTGTTTTAAAAAACATCATGTTTAAGATTTAATGATAATAAATATTTTAAACAAATCATGATTTTAATTGGGAAAATTTGCAAATTAAATATCTGGAAATTACTATTACATCTAGTTAAAACAAAGAGTGAGAAGGTCACACTGAAAAAACTATCAGTAAAAACTAAATGAAAACTGCAGCCAAGCTAGAAATTCCAATGAGTGACCTCCCAAAGCTCCTGTAACAGAGGCACATGGGATATATGCAAATGACCCTTATGAACATCAGGTGGTTCAGCTATATGGTGATAGTTGGGATATTTTGCAGTCACCCTAATGATAATGGACATCAGCTGGGTATAACAACCCTGTGTTTCTTATGCTTAGTAAAACACTCTGCTTGTGCTACTCTGATGAGGTCATAACAAGGCTGAAATATGCATATCCATAGCTAGTGGGGTTTGGTTTTATTGGCCTGAAATTGTCCATTAAAATGACTTCAAATGTAAAAGTCATGGGCAATCAGAATTGCCATATAGCTGAAACACCTGATGTTCATAAGGGTAATTTGCATATATCCCATGTGCTGCTTTTACAGGATGTTTGGGAGGTCACTCATTGGAAGTTCTCGCTTGGCTGGAGTTTTCATTTAGTTTTGACTGATTGTTTTTTCAGTGTTAACTTCTCACTCCTTGTTTTAATTTGTTAGTTGGGATATTTTGCAGTCACCCTGATGATAATGGGCATCAGCTGGGTATAACAACCCTGTGTTTCTTATGCTTAGTCAAACACTTTGCTTGTGCTATGCTGATGAGGTCATAACAAGACCAAAATATGCATATCCAAAGCTAGTGAGGTTTGGCTGTATTGGCTTGAAATTGTCCATTAAAACAATTTCAAACGTAAAAGTCATGGGCAAGCAGAATCGCCATATAGCTGAAACACATGATGTTCATAAGGGTAATTTGCATATATTCCATGTGCCTCTGTTACAGGAGGTTTGGGTGGTCACTCATTGGAAGTTCTAGCTTGGCTGCAGTTTTCATTTAGTTTTTATCACATCTAGTTGGAAAGATTTGGTTTTGATAAATTATAAAATTTTAATTATTATATTGACTAAATTAATTAATAATTGGAATACGTTGTTCTTTACAATGGAAGACAGACATACATTGATTAAAATGATAATCTTATCAAAAATGTTATTTTATGTGCAGTCATTCATTTTGCTTCTGTCAAAGAAAGATTTTAAAGAATGTAAACTCTATTCTACTTGAATTTCTGTGGTATCCACAAAAAAAAACAAGAATTTATTTTGGCTGGCATGCAAAAAATTCAGGAAGAAGATGGAATTGGTTTTCCAAATATTGAATTATATGCTAAGTCTGTTATTATAAAATGATAATTCAATGTTTAAATTCTTTCTATGTTTACACTGGAAACTATTATGAAGTGATATTAATTTCAAACAATACATTTGAAATAGATTCTGATATTCAATCTGGTTTTAATAAAATATATTGGGTCCTTAAAAATGTTTGTATGAATATTAATAGTCATTTTAGTTCGATTCCTTTTGTTAAATATATTCTAAGTACTTTTAAGAGAGTTATGTAATCTAATTATATTGTCAAAGAACTGTTCATTTTAATATTTCCTATAGCCTACACTAATAGATGTTTGGAAACATTTAATGTAAATAAAATGCTAGATCTTAAGGAAAATGATTTACAAATTTGGTATCAATTTTTAAATGGCAATAAAATATAGTCAGCTGATTACATTTTGGTTAGATATAGTACAGGAAATGATAATTGGATAAGCATACACATTTGTAAGGAGTTTATCAATAATAAACTAAAATGTTTTAAATACTAATACAAAATCCATCCCAAAAATGTTAGATTTTTTTCTTTATTTTTAGCAGTAATATGATTAATAATAAATAATCTTTTTCTAAAATGTATACAATTTTAAGAATTGAGTTGATTTAGCTTCTGATTCATCATATTGGAATTATTCAACAAAACATAATGATGACATTTTTTCAGATATGAATAAAAAAATCATCTTTAAAGTTTGTAGAAAAAATACTTCATCTCTTTATTGAAGAATTTATACTTGGATGTATTTGCATACAATTTTTTAACTCCTCACAGGATTTCTTTAATTTATAAAACAGGAAAAATTAATTGTTGGAGCTATGATGAGGGGTTGGATACAGATTAGTTTCATATGGATTTAGAATGTAAAATGGTTATTCCCTTTTGGCTATCAAAGTTCTTTTTGTGTCATCTAGTCCTACACATTGGTTCTTTACTAGGCTGTGTATTTTTAGCAGTGTACACAGCTGAACATCCCTCCTGCTGACAAAATTTGGAGATCCCATAAGCAACAATCAGTGGATTATACTCATAGCAGGGACAAACATGATTTGTATCATTATTATGTGCTTAGCTTGTTTTAGCAGTAATAAAATATTGTGTGTATAAATTACATATCCAAGTGTTATTCAGTTGGTGGTCAAGTCTTCTCCTACTGGATTCCCTTGTGTTTGGTTCTGGTTTTTGCTTTCAGAATCCATAGACCATTGTTTTTTTCTTGATTCACAATTTATTTAATTATTTACTGACATTTGCTTACTGGAAATGTCTGACTGGGTAGGTACCCATTTTCAACAGAGGCTCGAATAGAAAAACTCAAAAGTATTACTAAAATATTTTAACCACAAACATTTTGCTATCTTTAAAAATAATACAAAAATATCTTCAGTTTAAATAAATATATCAAAATAGACATAAAGTGAAAACAATGGTTAAAATAATTACAGCTTATATGACAATAATTTAATATTTAGAGAAACTGTAGACAGCTTAGAGAAATTAAAGATAAATTTGTATAATATGCACAAGAATAGCAATTTTACTTAAGAGAAAAACAGGGATATGGCATAATTAAACTTGAGTTGGGGTGAGAACTTGACTGAAGTTAGGAATTGAATGAAGAAGGGGAGTAAGGAGTTGTGATGTATGAAGATGTACTTGCTCATATTTAGGGATATCCTGGGGTTCAGCAAGAAGAGAGTGACTTTTTGGCTTGGAAGTATTTTAGAATGGCTTTGAAGGACTGGAGGGAGGGTACTGACCTTATGAATACAGGTAAGGCATTCCAAGTCTTAGCAGCATGGTATGAGTATGGACCATGCCCAGCAGATTTAATAGATTTGTGGACAGAGAGACGTTTTTCATAATTGGATTGTAATGAACGAATGGGAACACAGATGTATAGAATGTTATTTAGTGCCAGACAAGCAGATGGATGCCTGATAATTTTATAAATGGTAAGAAGCTGTGTATATGTTAGTTGGTGTGTTAGTTCTAACCAATTTAGATTTTTAAGTGCTATATAGTGCTTAGTTCTAAAAGGGTTATTTGCAGCAAATTAAGCAACTTTATTATAGCTTTGTTCAATTTTTGCTTTTTTCTGATGCTTGGAAGTTAGTAAGGATGAGAGCACCATAACGTAGTGAAAGGAGAAGGTAAGTAGTGGCAAGTGTAGTTTTGGTTTCATTGCTGAGATTTTTTTTTTTTTTTTGCTCTATAAAGCATCTCTAGATTTTTGTGATTTTTTTATGCAATTGTATATAAGCAGGTCAAATATGAGATTAGCATCTACTATTATCCCTAATAGTTTGCTATGAGAAGTGACTTAAATTGTTGTATTATTAACACAGAGCATTTTACATTTTGTTTTTTATGAGGGAGGGATTGGGGAATAGAAAGAAGTAGTTTAATTTTTTGTGTGGGGCAATTGAACTTAAGTTGTGAGTTACAAAGCCATGTTGCACTGGCTGTTAAATCTTTCCAGGTAATTGCTTGGAGATATGCCATGATATCTGATGCTAATATGAGTGTGGAGTCATATGCATATTGTATTTTTGAAGATTGCTACGTGGATGTGTGGAGAGTGATGCTGAGAGTGTTAAAGATGAAGGTTAGAGCCTTGTGGTACACAGGTGGGGACAGGGGGGTATAGAGAAAGGGTGGAGTGCAATTTTACTTATAGAAAAGGGTAGAGTGCCATTTTACTGACTTCTACCTATTAGACAAGTACCCTTTGAACCACAGAATGGAGGGTTGAGATAGACCTAGTATGGACATTTGAAGAAGAATTTTGCAGTTATAAACTGCATCAAAGGCGTTTGACAGGTTTAGCAATACGGAAGAAAATAATTTGCCATTATCTCTAACATTATTGACAGTATCTATAAAGGTTAGAGGGACTGAAGCCACGTTGTGTAAGGGACAGGAGTTTTTCCTGTAGAATATAGTTAGCAATTGCTTTGAAGATATTTTTCAAGTATTTTGGAAAAAGCAGGATAAGATTGCTTTAGGTCTAAAGTTAGTGATGTCTGGTGAATTTCCTCCCTTGAGTAGAGGGATAAAATGTGATTTTTTTCCAGAGAGAAAGAATGTGTTATTCCTTAACTGACCTATTTATAATGACTGAGACAGAATAGGCAATACTGTTGGATGCTATTTTAAGGTACTCACCTGGAAGGGCATTAGCTGAAGTAGAGCATGGTTTGAGTTTGTTTGAGATATTTTTATATAGGATGTGGGCCCAGGTTCGAAGATGAACGTAGATGTGATATTTAGCTGTTGGGCAGAGTTCAGATTAGATATTGGGGAAATCCTTGCTTAAGAATGCTATACTATCCAAGAAATTACAGTTGAATTCTCTTACAGCTTTGACTAGTGAGTTATTAAGAGAGGAGTTAGAGTTGAATTTTTGGCTAGGGTGTAATTGCAATTCAATGATTGACCAGAATATTTTAAGGTTGTGTTTACTACTGTTCTGAATGTTGTTATAGAATAGTTTTGTCTTTATTTGTTGCTTTTTAGCATTCTGAAGTTTTCAAGATATTCTGGTGTTTTATATTTTTGCCATTCTTTCATTGCTTTTCAGTGTTCTTCTCTTTTTGGATAGCCAAATTGCATTATTTCTTTTTAGTTTCTTCCATATAGAAAGAACAAGGCAATTTAGGGTATTTAGGAAATTGTATTGAATTAATTTACAGCATCATCTAAGGAGAGGACTTTTAGGATTATCCATTTAAAAGATGAGAGGGTAGCAGTGACCATTTCTGGATTACGCTTGGACTGGTTTTGTTGTTTTATAGACATGCTATTTAAGTGGATGCGTGAGAAGTTTGGCTGTATACACTGAGAGGTGATCACTGATACAGTGGGGTTGTAAATTTACTAGGGTCTGATACTAGGATCCAGTCTAATAAGGAGTTTGATGTCTTGCTATAGTGTGTGGGGCTATTAGTTAGTTGAGTGAAACTATATAAGTTCGTGCTAGATGTAGGGTAGTCACAAGTTATGTCCAACCAATTGATATTGACATCACTTAGTAGTGTATTTCTTGCAGAATTGTTATAGGTATCCAATTTAGGATATCTCCCAGTGCAGATGTAGTGTCACCATGGGAGATGTAAAGGACAGAAATACACATTTGTTTATATTTGTTTATTTGCTGAAAGGTAATAAGGAGCTCTTCTGAACTGAATTTTAGTATTGGCTTGTCGTAGGAGAAATGTGGTACGTGTAGGGAAATATTAAAGCAATACCACCACCTTTCATCTTTATATGGTCATTATAGATTATATAAGAGCCAGGGGTGTAATTTCAGAGTTTAAGCAAAGTTTCAGTTATAGCTGGAATATCAGGCTTATGTTGGATAATGCAAGCGTGTAGGTTAATTGTTTTATTTCTTATGCTTCTAATATTTATGGCAGAAAAGTGAGATTACTGGGATGGGGTAGACCACTGTGGGGTTACAGCAATGTGTAGAAGGGAACTGCCTTGATGTTGGTTGTGACAGGTGGGGCAAGGCTTAGGTTGAATGTTTCCTCCTAGGAGGATTTTACTATATTGGGGTACTACTGATTCTTGTTTTTTGGGGCGTATTTTTCTATTACATTTTTTTATTTGAGTTGAAGTGGAATTAATCAGTCTATATTTGTGAGAAAAGTGGGGACATCATTAGTTAGGTTTGGTGCATTGTGTGGAGGGCTTAGGGAGGAAATATGGTTAGATGGTTGGGTCAGAACTGGAGAGATGTTGAGTGCTATTATTAAGTCATAGTAGGATGAGAGATGGCTTAGTATGAGGAGAAGAATAGAGGATAAGCTGCGGAATAGCATAATTAATTAAAGAAATCTGTATATTATCGATGGCAATTAGTGGGGGAGTATGAATCAAGAAGAAACCAAGAAGTTGCAGGGCTGTAGGATATTTAGTGGTGGCAGAGTCTGAAAGCTGGCAGAAGTTAGGCAGGAAGGAATTATTTTGTTTGAAGAAAGGAAGTTAGGTTGTCCTGCAATATTCTCATATGTTTCTGAAATGTAAGAAATGGATGGAGTTTGAAAGGATTGTATGATGATGTAGTTAAGATAGGAAGTAGTAAGGTTTTATTTGAAAAAAATATTAGTTGAAATGTAGAATAATAGGTACGGTTGTGAACAGTCCGTGTATGAATGAATAAACTGCAAAACAGTATGGGAGGTATAAAGGTTTTTGGGAATGGATACCACAAGTGAAAGATGTATGTGGAAAGTTTAATAGTAGAGTAAGACTGTGTGGCTGGAAATTTGGGGTAGCGTAGGGAAGGAAGTCAAGTAAAGAAAGGGTGAGCATTGTAGGCTATGCGCACTCAAGTCAGGTATTACAGAGAGCAATCAGTTTAAAACCAATACATAGGAAGTGGTTGGAAATTTGGAGTAGGGTAGGGGAGAGATGCCAAGCAAGGTTGAGCATAGGGGGATACCCACCCTCAGGTCAATTATTACAGAGATCAATAGGTTTCAGTACAGCGCAATAAGCAAGGAGGCACAAAGTAGACCAAGTCATCTTTCATTTATTGAATGCAGACATTAAGAAGCTAGAGAGACTAAGTAACTGGTATGTGCAGTATAATCTATTGGAAAGTGGACAACTTAGAAAATAGTCCTTAGAATGCAAGGACTACTACTTTGCAGGGGATGTCATAACCATAGCCTGTTCCAAAGAGGTTGCAGTCTCTGGGAGATAAATCTGTCCCTCCAGTATGTCCTATTTAAGTCACAGGCCACATTTAATTCCCTGAAATGGGTAGGCCTAGACCCATTTAATTTACATATATGCAGTAAGTTCATTCCGTTTGGGTCTTGGGTCGCTGTGTAGGCCAGGCATAAGCCTCCCTAAGAAGTCTATATAACACCAAGTATAGTGACAGGGACTTTAGTCAGTCCATGTAAGACACATACTGGAGGCCCTTTATCTTCTCTGTTAGAATCCTCTGAAGTCTCTCTAATTGCTGCAGGTGCTTAGTACAGTATGTACCGAATGAGGTGTTATACTCAATTATGGGACAGATAAGGGCCAAGTACAGGGGGGTTATAACTTTTTTGCTATCAAGGAGATGCCTTTACTCATCAAGTGAGATACATGGAAAGCTTTCCTTACAATGGTAGATATATGGTGGTCAAAGTTAAGGTCGTGGTCAACCTGTGATCCCAAGCCCCTTACCACTTCATAGCTACTTAGGGTATGAAGTAGCTATGAAGTGGTAAGGGACCACTTCATAGCTACTTTGGGTATAGTTATTGATTTGATAGTGTGACGAGACATTGTTTGTGCTGAAGGGAATGATGATATTTTTTTTTGCATTCAATCTGAGACTGTAACTAATACACCAGTTGATGGTCTGTGTGAGACTATCCTGGAGTATACTGATATAATTTGGCTATTCAATGATTGCACCTAGTTTGCAGTCATCTGAAAACTTGGTCCGCCACAAGCCTTTAATTTTGATCTGAACTTCTGAGAAGTATATACCAACCAGTAGGGGGGCCAGCACTGGCCCCTGTGGCACCTCACTGGTAACAGGTTTGTTGTTTGATGTGGGATCACCCACTTTGATAGTACATGTCTGGTTTGTGAACCAGTTGACAACCCATCTTACAACGAATGCCAAGTTTATTGGTAATACTAGAATTTGGGATTGTGTCATAATCTTTTGTCAAGTCTAGGTATGCTATATGCACATATTTGCCCTTATCAATGGCCTCGGTCACACTCTCAAAGAAATCTACCAGATTTAACAGGCAGGATATGCCCTTCAGGAAGCTGAATTGGGTAGGATCCAGGGTTTGGAGGTCACATATGTCATTATTTATGAGGTCCATAATGATACTTTCCATGGTCTTACAGATGAGGCTGGTCAGGCTTATGAGTCTGTAATTCCCTGGGTCTGCTGCTAGACCACCTTTGTGAAGGGGAATAAATGTAGCTGTCTCCATTCTTCAGGAACAAAGCCTCTGGTTAGGCTATGGTTGAAAAGGGTACTTAGTGGTAATGCTAGTTCATGTTTTAGCTCGTTTAGAAAACAGCCTAGGATATCATCTAGTCCCACAGAGGCCATGTTCATTGCCTTGGACAAGGCTTTGAGGACCTACTCTTCAGATATTTAAGGTGGAAGGGGAATTTGAGGGAGAGTTTGTTGTAAGTAAAGAGGGGATAAGGGAGTGAAATTTTTGCCTAACCTATCCACTAGCAGGTTCACTATCTCTGTGGGGTCAGTGTGTATGATACCTTTAGCCACCAGTTCTGCACATGATTGGGTCCTACCCTTTAGGTTATGTTGGTAGCTGTAAAAAGCCTTATGGTTATCCTTGGCAGTACCTGTTAAGTTTTTTTCTCAAAGGAGCACTTGGAGTATTTGACAAGTTGTTTTATTTGCCTGTTAAGGCTGAGGAGGGTGATTTTCCATTGTTGGGTCCTTGTCTTTGTTTTCTTGGACAGCAACTTTTTGCATTTATTTTAGAGTTTGTTGATGCTAGACGTCTACCATGGCAGCTTGATTTTACTTGGGGCTCTGGCTTTGGTTCTATCTGGTACAGCCAAGTTTATACACTTATGCAAGTAATTGTACAGGACTTTAGTGTAAACTTTGGTGTAGTTACCACTTTCAGCTTTGGGTGGGGCTTGAAATTAATTTATATTTTCACCTAGGAGGATATAGTTTGCCTTGGTTAAGTTTTTTTAGTCTGATTTCATCCTTTGTGAGTTCTGGTGTTAGTGTCAGTTCTAAGGTGATTGATTTGTGGTCAATTTTAACTAATGAGGATCCAACAGTTGCAGTAGTGCACCTGTTTGACATGGTGATGACCAGATCTAGAATGTTGTTCCTCTTGTCAGGGTATGGACAATTTGCTGTGGGACAGTTGAATTCACAAAGTCAAGGAACTTTGGTGCTAGTGAGTTTGGGCTTGAGTAGGTTTCCCAGGTGATGGTGGGAAAATTGAAATCGCCCATAACCAGTGTGTTTGGTAAAATTTAGATTGTTTTCAGTTTGGTTAAGTAGGCTTCATGGGTGTCGTGATCCATGGAGGGGGATCTATAACAGGCTAGAACTTGAATGGGGGTGTAAACCTGCAGTAACTCCATGGAGTTGTCCAGTCTAACTAGATGGGGGGGTGAATTTATCTCTAATATAGATTGAAACACCACCTACTTTGGTTTTCACACATTCATTTTGTGGTCTAAAGGTGTGGAATTCATGTAGCCTTGCAGGGCTGCGGTACTGTCTGAGGCCTTAAACCAGGTTCTTGTGACTACACAGATGTCTACATTTTCTTGTGATAGAAGCACTTCCAGGGAGTGCAGTTTTTGGTTTAAGCTCCTAGCATTTAGCAGCATGACCCTTATTTTGTTTTGATTGGTTAATTTCATGTCATTGATGTTTTTTTTGAGACCTTGCCTAAAAAAGGCACTATGGGGGAGACGAGAGTCTTACCAGCACCTAAAAGCCTAGGGGTGCTAGGTGCAATCCATCTCTGATGAAGTAGCGGGGACCGTCGACAATGGCTTCCCAGGCAGACAGAAACTGGATCCCCTTGGAATGACACCAAAAAATAAGCCAATTATCGAAATCAATCTTTTTTGTTTTTACTGTGGCATCATTCTAGGTGAGGGTAGTATGCTGCACAAGGCTAGGGACATACCTGCCTGGGACACATACTAAGAGAGCTTAACCATGTCTCTCTTCATATAATCCAGCAAGGTACATCTCAGGCATTCACACCAACATGAACCATGACAGAATCATAATGGTACTTGTTGTTGAGTGACCTGAGTACATGCATGATTTGGTGAATCCTAACACCAGACAGGCAGCTGACTGTGACTTTCTCCTTTTCCAGCATGGTGTGTTGGACATCTGTGTGTCTCACTGTTGAGTCTCCAATGACAAGAAAACTTGGTTTTTGAATGTTATGCCGTACGGGATTGGTGGGTGAGACACAGGTATTGCTATGTGTCCTGGGTGCTGTGGAGACTGTTAACTGTAGCAGACTTGTGTTTTGAAGGTCTCTGGTGTTTCGGTAATTTTTTCTAGAGAACCTCTGCGTATGTGGATTTATGCGTTTTTTGTGTACTATGTGTATTAGTAGTGGTATGTGTATGAGTAGTGGTAATATGTGAATATGTAGTTGTGGGTGAGTTGACATCCTTCTCTGTGTTACTGTTTTGAGTGAGAGAGAGCATGGATTCCAGATTTTTAGTGTAAATATATCTCTTGTACTCATACTAGATTGCGTTATTAGTAGAGGGTGTCTGTGTACAAGAGGTAATTGCTAAACTCCAAAGGTGGAGGTGTGTCCATATTCATTAAGGATATCCACACCTCCAGGCTAGTTGCTCAGCACAATGCATCTGAGGTTATCCAAGTGCAACTAACTCTGGGCAAAACTGCAATCCAAATTGTAGCTTGCTACAGATCCCCCACCAGGCTCCAGGATTCCCACTCCTCTTTTCTTGATGTACTGGAAAATATTAGAGTTCAACCAAACACCCTAATAATGGGCGACTTCAACTAGCCCACCATTAACTGGGAAAAAAACTCGTGTACTAACTCCTTAGCTCACTGCTTTCTGGAATTCATAAACTCCAATGCCCTGGATCAATTTATCCACACCACCACAAGGGGCAACAATATCCTAGACCTAGTCATTACAAACATGAGTGACCGGTGTTCCACACCTGAAGTCAACTCCTCGTTGGTCCGATCCGACCATAAGCTAATCACCCTTGATATCCACATCCCGCCCCCACCCCCCATTAAGGAAACCATAGTAAAAAATTTCTCCAAAGCCAACTTCATGCTTCTTAAGACAGAAGTGGTGAACTTCATGACACCCATGCAGATGGACAATACAGTTACAACTGCTGAATCCTACACAAATGCACTCTATAAGCACTTACACGAGTGCATGGATCATGCTATCCCAAACAGAACCAAGACGCTATCCTCCAGAAAAAGGAAGCTAATCTGGTGGTCCCCTGCCATAAGCAAACTGTGCAACAGAAGGAAGAAACTGTTGCAAAAGAGTAAAATCCCATGAGTGGAGGAGCTCCTTGGTCAGCCTCAGTAAGAAGCTGAGATCCCTTATAAGATCCTCCAAAGCTAGCTATTAAAACAAAATCGCCCCTAATTCCAAGGACAACCACAAAGCATTCTATAGCTATGTCAAGAATCTCGATGGCAACACCCAAATCTCCTCTGAGTTACAGCACAAAGGCACAAAAATTACAGAACCAACTGATATTGCCAACATCCTGGCAGATAGGTTCAGTGTTAACTTTACCCCCCTCTCACCCCCTAAAGGGCCCATATCTATACAGGAAGAATGCAGAGTCCCTGTAATCACAACTATGCAAGTAAAAGTTGCACTCTTTAAAGCCGAAAACACAGCATCCATGGAAACGGACAACATCCCAGGCTGCGTTTTACACAAACTTCAGAATGAACTGGCTCCCCACTTAAGCACCATGTTCAATAATAGCCTCTCATCAGGCTTTGTGCCCATTAAATGGCACACAGCAACAGTTATCCCACTCCACAAAGGGGGAGCCATCACTGATCCCGGGAACTATCGAACTATTAGCCTGTCAAGCCTGGTCTGCAAGGCTATGGAACGTATCATCATGGAACTCATAAACAAAGACAATGGTAACCTCCAAACCCTGGATCCCTCCCAGTTTGGGTTTGTGAAAGGCAGATCATGCCTCCTAAACCTGATTGACTTCTTTGAGGCAGTCACCAAAGCCGTAGATGAGGATAAGGTGGTTCACACAGCCTATCTTGACCTCAGCAAGGCTTTCGACATCATCCCCATTCTGAAATTATAGCTAAACTCACTAAACTAGGTATAAATCCCTACGTCACAAGATGGGTTGCCAACTGGCTCACTGACAGAACCCACACTGTAAACGTTGCAGACTCCAAATCTGACCTCAAAGCAGTGACAAGTGGAGTACCACAGGGTTCCATCCTGGGACCTCTCCTGTTTGGTATCTACTTCTCTAAAGTACAGGCTAACACAGAAGGCCTCTGGCTAATGAAGTTCGCAGATGACTGCAAACTAGGAGTCATAGTCAAGTCCCCAAATGATGTGAACATCCTACAGAAGGGCCTCACTGAGACAGATGCCTGGTGTCAGAGCCATGGCCTCAAGCTCAATGCCAAAAAGTGCAGTGTCATCCCTTTTGGTAAAAACTCTGTACCCATGAACTACCACATAGGCAGCAATCTACTTAACACCGAATGTGTGAGAAGAGACCTTGGGACCCAGGTGGACAGTAGTCTCTCCTTTGATAGTCACATCGTCACAGTAGTCAGGAAGTCCTTCTACATGGCACACCTCATCATAAAAGGGTTCTCATCCAAGAAAAAAGAGGTCATTGTTCCCCCTCTATTCAACACTCATTAGACCCATTATAGAGTACAACGCCCCTTTTGGAATGTACCTCACAAGACATCTGCAGCAGCTGGAAAGGCCACAGAAGTACCTCACAAAGAGGATTACTGGCCTCAAACAAATGCCCTACACTGACCGCCTCAAAAAACTCCAGCTTTACTCTGTAGCATATCACCTATTCTGAGGTGATCTCTGCCTAACATATAAAGCTATGTCAAACACAGAGCTGTTGGGCATGGTACACCTAAAAAAATCCCAATCCCTCCGAGCTAAACACTCAAGGGACCTAAACCTTGTCACCACAATAAACAGGACATGCTGGAGGGATAGATTCCTGTCCCAGAGACTTCCCATACTCTGGAACAGGCTACCCATCTATGTCAAGCAAAGTTCTTCATTAGCACTCTTCAAGAAAAATCTTGATGAGTGGATGGGAAATAGGAAATACACCCCGGGGATCACTTCTGTGTCTCTGCTCGACAGTGGCACAGGAAAATAACTTTTTTGGGTGGCATAAGCCAGAGAACCTTGTTGGCTAGGCTTACGTAGGCCCTTGGGCTGATAGCCTAGTACCTACCTATGAACTCCCTCAAGACACCCACGTTAACAAGGTTGGCAAGAGAAACAAGTTAGTTCAACTGTCCATAATGCTAGGTTGAAGACTGTTGTCATTAGGGGTGGCTTTTCAAAAACAATCATGGAGGAGCTTGGCAAATGGATATTTCTGCCTAGGTTTTAAGGGAAAATTTGTTGAATTTGACTGTCCGGCTTTGGCACACAGCTGTGCAGCAGTGTATAGTGGTGCATGATGTGCAAACAAGCAGAAACCTGCTCAGATGCAGGCTCTAAAAGCAGAAGCTAAAACTTGAAAAAACTCTAAGAAAATTCAAAAGGACCAATGAAGGTGCTTATTCCAAGCCCTAGACAGGCCTCCCTTTATCAGTTAGGTGCCAATCAACACAATTCTCTCACAAAAGTGTAGATAGGCCCCTTCCAATCCAAGATGGCCTGGAAAACGTGCTCAAAACAAACAAACCAATGCAAACAGTCCCAGAAGCAGCAGGCCTGGATCTGGACTATGCCACAGCTACTAGCTACCCTACTTTCAGCAGGAAACACTAGAGAATGTTTAACACATCAGGAAATAGCAGTGAGACACTAAAAAAACATTAAAAACAGCAGAAAATCAGCCATAAGGCTCTAAAGAATGCTTTAATCAGTTAACTGGTCAGTTAATTAATTACTGTTTGACAGGAAAACCAGAGCAGGTAGAACAGATATCTTTAAAACAGTGAAAAATACCAGTAAATGCTTAAAAAAACAGTGGCGACAACAAAAAAGCTTGCTAAACAGTGAAATCAGCAATAAAATTTGATTTTACAGGCACAGTGTAACAGGCAATTGCAGTATAACAGTGTAGTTTAATACGCAGTAAATAAATACAGTATAAAAGTAGCAGCAGGGAATAAAAAGTGCAGTAAATGGTATAAATAAGCAAAAAAACAGGCAACTTGTAGTTTTTGGAAGCTCAGAATTCTGTAGGCATCTGGTATCTCAGCTCAGAATTGTGGCTGGTAACCCACCTCAGTTTAACTCAGTACAAACCAAATGTCAAATAAATAAATAATTACTACTATTGTCTGTCATAGCCCATTTCACTGATGAGATTATGTATTTGTCAGTTTTCATTTTTTTCTGTGTGTTTCTTTTATTTAAGTTATCATCACAAATGCATGTACTGTGCTTGTTCATTTAGCCACTCATTTCTTACTCTTTCTACTAAGTAATTAGAAGTCAGTAATAGAAAGTGTATTGTTTTACAGTACTTGTTATAATTGGTGTCATATTATTTAGTACTTAATCACTTTTTCTATCAAGTCCAGCACTCATTAAATGTCATTTTCTGCATATCAGAGGTGTAAAAACATACTGGAAAAGATACATTCTGGATTCATTAACAATATTGTAGGCTTTGTGTAGCCTACACAATGTTAGCACATTAGCCCAGTAAGCACTCATTGAATATGCATGCTGTTCATTGTACTTAAATGCTCATAAGCACATTTTCATGGACAGCAGAAGTGTTGTTGGCCATAAAGAGGTGCAGGGAAGCTCAAGCACACAATGTAAGTGGAGCAGTTTGCCTGAAGAGAAACATATTATGTGAGCACGCACTGACTGCTTATGCAAAGTAAGGGCAGGTTGATTAAAAGTAAGAATCAGGCGATATTAAATGGGGAGAATGTACATGGGATACAATGCGATTAGTGCAGAAATAAGTAAGAGGGAAGGGTAAATGGAGAAAACGCACTCAGATAATGCAGTCAAATATGTTTGCGTCACAAAGTAACTTTTTAAACATCTATACTACCATATCGATGTAAGAATAATCCTGTTCACAATTCTTGACCAATGCACATAATTAAAGATGGACATGAAAACAAGGCTCCGTACAAACTGTAATATCTAAAAAGCAGGAGACTAGGATCCAATCCACACAAACAACCTTTAATGAGCGCTTTCGTCTCTTGAATAGAAACTTCTTCAGAATAACACAGCAAATTATCCAACAGCCTTATATATGCTATTCCAACAAATTAGTTGTCATCATTAACTAATTAATAAAATAATGTCCTGAAAGGACATAGAAACATTTAAAGAGCAACACACATATAAATACTGCACTCACAGTAAAAAAGAAAAAAATGTGATTAAAAACATATAAAAGATACTTGACAATTAAATACATCCTATAATAAGTTAAAAATAATCAAAGCAACAAATGTCAATATTTATGCATGTGAAAGTGTATATGTATTTGTTGTTTATTGGCATCCTACCCTAATAGTAGGTATCGATGACTGTCATATAAGAAATTGTGCCTTGAGCCTGAGAACAGAGCTGATGGATACTGCACTTTTAAGACCCTGGTGCTTCAGATGCATTTGCCCTAATTTGCCATCTAAGCTCAGCCATTTCTAGGTAATCATTGAGTGGCCCACCTCTTTCACCCATCCTAACCTGCTCAATAATAATGAATCTGATCCCATGTCCTTCATTGGTTACTATATGTCCTGCTAATGCATTTTTAACATCTTTCCTACTGATGTCATAGTAGAAAAACATCAAGAAAATAAGACTTTCCATAAAAAAATCTGCTATTTTCAAGTTTAATCAGCATTTTTACAGCATCAGGAATATTATTGAACAAAACTGGAACATTTTTAGAATTGATGCAGAACAGGCATAGTCGTTAGGCCCTGTTCCCAACATTGTATATAAAAAGGAATGTAGCATGAAAAATATGTTGGAAAGGCAGAAATGTGATCCTGATATAGGGGCAGGGATGGTTAAATGCTGCTATTGCCTACAATCCCAATATATCATTGAAGTCTAGGAGATTTGTATTCTCAATTATGAGAGACACACTATACAAGGGAAAGCCTCCTGCAGCAGTAAAGGAGTGGTGTACCTCACCATATGTACCCAATGTCCGAGTTTTTACATTGGTAAAACTAAAAATGCGTTTAGAAGTAGAATTTACCAACACTACTATGACATCAGTAGGAAAGATGTTAAAAATGCATTAGCAGGATATATAGTAACCAATGAAGGACACGGGTTCAGATTCATTGTTACTGAGCAGGTTAGAATGAGTGAAAGAGGTGGGCCACTCAACGATTTCCTAGAAATAGCAGATCTTAGATGGCAAATTAAGACGAATGCATCTGAAGCATTATATAATGGTCTTAATAGTGCAGTACCCATCAGCTCTGTTCTCAGGCTCAAGGCACAATTTCTTATATGACAGTCATCGATACCTACTATTAGGGTAGGATGCTAATAAGCAACAAATACATATATACTTTCATATGCATAAATATTGACATCTGTTGCTTTGATTATTTTAACTTATTATGGGATATATTTAATTGTCAAGTATCTTTTATATGTTTTTAATAGCATTTTTTTCTTTTTTACTGTGAGTGCAATATATATATATATAATTGGTCTCTGTACTAATGTTTTGATTTAATTCATTGGTTACTGTACTTACATGTGATTTACTTTGAATTATACTGTATGTGTTTGAAAATTTGGTTATTCTGAAGAAGCTCTTTCATCTAATAAGAGCGAAAGCTTAATTGAACTGTTTGGTGCCTGCGAGTTTTATTTACTTTATTATTTTAGTGTTTTAAATAGAAGTTTTATTTTTATATTATTTTCTCTTCTGGTGTACGGTTTTTGTTGTATATATATATATATATATATATATATATATATATATATATGTGTGTGTGTGTGTGTGTGTGTGTGTGTGTTGCTCTTTAAATGTTTCTATGTCCTTTCAGGACATTATTTAATTAAGCAAAATAAAGATACTAAAAACAATACTACCAGTAACCCACAAGTTGCGTTCATAGAAACAAAAGTAGTAAAAACAGGAACTTAGAAGAACACAACCACAATAGCCAAAGTCTCCAGTATCAGTCTTTACTTAGTGCACAAAGAAACACAAGCGCTTTCATGGTAGCTTCATCAGGTGTAATGAAAAAGCAGTACTTAAACACACCTTATATACAAAAATAGCATAGTCATATGACAAAGGCAATTACAAATTAAAAGGGTAACAACTATATGCTTATGTGAAACAATTTTAAAAACATATATATAATTTTATATCATAAAACCACTTAAAATAACATATATAGGACAAAACATATATATACATTTTATATCATAAAACAATTTAGAATAACCTTCATAGTGGTGCATGAGTTTACTAAATAAAAACTATCTCCTTAGAGGTCTTGATTTCAGCCTCGGTCTAAGTGATACACTTTCATTTAGCCCACTGCCTACATTTGCCCTCATCCTGACAATCCAAGTAGACTCAAGTTCCTCTGTTTTATGCCTCACATCTCCTATTCTAATACTATCAAAAATTCTCCCAGTAACTGAAAACTTAAAACTGTATGCAGAATCTGTATCATGAATATGCTTAGCCAAGGCATTTACACAATTAGACTTATTTATGTGATAAATATTTTACCTTATTTTATCTTTAAAAGGCCTGTCAGTCTTACCTATATAAAATTTACTGCATTTCTGACAATACATATGATATACCACATGTTCTATTGTACAAGTGGTAAAAACAGTAAACTTATACAACTTCTTTTGATCTGGATGGTAAAAAACACCCTTTGTATCCAAAAACTGGTAATAATTAATGAATTAGACTGGACAGTTCTAGTCCCTCTAGTTGTTTCAGGTTCTGGCAGTGGTGGGTTCTGTAAATGGAGCCAGTGGCAAATCTGGCAACATGGTTGTAGCTATGGGAGAGCTTACCTAATTCTGATTTGTTGAAGTTTGAGAGTACCAGCGAGGCATATAGTAGAGTAGAGAGTAGGTGTGACCAGGTGATTGCAGTCCTAGCCAGTGGAGTTAAAATGTTTTGTTTCTATACAGTGACCTAAGCTTCTTATTGATGGTCTGTATGGTTTTGTTGGCCTGTAGGTCAAATTTAAGATTATTGATTATGATAACCCCCTAGAAGTTTAGTGTGTTGATCTGGGGAGATAGTGGTACCATTGTTTGATGTGACAGAGAAAGAAAGTGTGGTAGAATTGCTGGTGGGGGTGAAGAGTAGAAGTTTAGTTTTATTGGGGTTTAACAGTAGGCATTGGTTGGCGAGCCAGTTCTCAATAGTGTTGAATGTATTTTGGGTTAGGGCTTACAGTTCGGATGGGGAGGTAGCTGAGCAGATCAGAGTGGAATCATCTGCATATTCAATGCAGGTAGCTTTAGGGATAGTAGTATGAAAGTTGTTGATAAAAACAGAGAAGAGTAGTGGACCCAGTATGGAGCCTTGAGGGACACCAAGTGTGAGAAGTAGGTGGCTGGAGAGTTTGCCCTGCCATAATACTGCCTGTTGTCTACCACTCAGGTAGGACTGGAACCACTGGATTGCGTGCTTATTGAGGAAAATAGATTTGAGAGAGATAATGAGAAGTTCATGGATGACCATGTTGAAGGCTTTTGATAGGTCAAGAAAGAGGGCGGAGGATAGCCTTTTGTTATTCCTATTTTGTTTTTTGGTGTTAGTAAAGGAAAGGAGGGCTGAGGTCATGTTATGGTTTGGCCTGAAGCCATGCTGGGAGTTAGATAGTAAGTTATTCTGTGTAAGGTATTGCATTAGTTGCCTGTGTACACATTTCTCCATTATTTTGGCTGGGGGGGGAGAATGGCAATGGGTCTATAGTTGGATATGTCTGTAGAACTTCCACCTTTGTGGAGTGGGATGATGTGGGATATTTTCCAGATGGAGAGGATAGCACTTTCGTATAAGGTTCTGTTGACTAGGATAGATATGGGATATGCAATGGCATCTGACACTATTTGTAGGTATTCTGCAGGGAGGAGGTCAGCAGTGAGGGTTGTAGTGCTTTGATAAAACTAGTGGGGAGCTAAATTGGGGGTGATTGGTGTGTTGGTAAGGAGAGTGGTTTAGTTTTGTGGAGATTAATTGATTTGCTAGGGATTGTATTATTTCAGTGAAAAAGTTATTATAAGTGGTGGCTATGGTCTCAGGGGAGCTATGGATGTGGTTAGCTGGGGTGGGGTGGTAGAATGACCTGGATGTAGAAGTTGATTTAGTTCTGCCCAGAACTTTTGAGGGTGGTTTTGGTGTTTTTGTAAGAGATTGTGGTAAAAGTTTTTTTTGTCTAGTAAAACAAATTTTTTAGTATCATTCCTGAGTTGACAATATTTTAAATGATCAAGTGGGTCTTTAGTTGATCTCCAGCTGGCCCAGGCTTTGTTCCTAGTTTTGATTTTAGATTTGGTATCCTTTGTGAGCCATGGGGCTGTATTTGATCTAGATTTTATCGTTCTTGCTGGAGCATGGGAATCAAGGATGCTTAGGAATTTATTGTTGAAGTAAGTTATAGCCTCTTCTAGTGGTAGATTTTTTAGTTTTGACCAGTCAACTGCTTTTAGTTCATTTAGGAAAATAGGAGCATCAAAGCTTTTCCTATTTCGAAGCGTTTTATATTTGGTCTGGTGGGGGTTTCCTGCCTTATGTTTTATGATATAGGTTAGTAGATGGTCATCAGGGAGAGTGCTAGCTGTGTATTGTTGGGGTTGGTTATTAACTAGGATCCAGTCTAGGATGCTTTCCCTGCTGGTTGGTTTGTTTATCCTGGCGGGAGAGGTTATGGTCTGTTTAAACCCAGATAAGTTTATTGGGGTGTGGAGGGGGGTTCAGAGGAGCAGGGGTACCAGTCGGTGTTGAAGTCAACAAGAACTATTGTTTCTTGGGGATAAGTAGTGGATAACCAGTGAAGGATATCCTCCAGAGTATTTAAGTTGTTGCCTGGCAGAATATATGCACAGAGGATGTTCAAGTATTTGTTATGATTGATCTGTAGTTTGGTTATAAGGAGTAATGTATTATTGAATTGGGGAGGTTGAATAGCTTCTCTGTTAACAGTTAGAGTATTTTTGTATAGGACTGCTATCCCACCTCCTTTTTTTGTAGTGTGGTCTAACTGGAGAATATTGTATCCAGGAGGTAATATCTCATTGTCGGTAGTATTAGGTTTAGCCAGGTTTCTGTAAGGCACATAATGTCTGGGAAGTGGGTTGCTAGCAGGGTGTGTAGGTTGTGAATCTTATTATTAATACTTCTAATATTCAGGTGAAATGCTAGGAGGGAACTAGTGGAAGTAGAAAGTGGTAGCATGACTGTGGGGGTTGTGGTAGGGGAGTGAGGGTTATTGGGTGTGGGTGGCCAGGATGGACTAGGGTGGATGGGCCGGGGTTGGGATGAATGCCTTCATGTATTATAAGGTTATAGTGACAGGATACTCTTAGCTTTAGGCGTTTATTTATACATTTTATATAGTCTTTGTCTTTAGGTTTAAGTTTTGTGGCTCTACAGGGGAGATTTTGTTGATGGTGGTAGATTTAGTGTGTTGGGGATGGTAAAGTGATTGGTTTTATGTGTGAAGTTGTGGGTGTCTGTTTGACCATTTGGATAGTGAAAACTACGGTTAAGTTTTTGTTCATAAGCAGTAAGATGGTAAAACAGATATAATATAGGCAGTAGGGTAATTAGTAATTTTTTACTTGTCTGCATTTTGTTAGGGGAGGGGCCAATTTTGATAGTTGATTGCCCTTACAGGGTGTGGAAGTATGGGACAGAGGAAATGGGTCAAGGGGGCAGGGCTGTTCAGAGATGTACGAGGCTCGGCTTGGTTCTTAGCTAGAGTAGAGTGGTTAGTTTAGTTTAAATTTAGCAGTAGTGGGGGCGGGTGGAAATTGGGGAGCGGAGCGAGCCCGAGCATAGCGAGGGTGAGTGGAGCATGGCTAATACTGACTCCAAGTATTTCCCAGGCTTTGGTATGTATGGATATAGGGAAATATCTTAACACAGGCTAGACTCCAGCATGTAATAGACATAAGTTTGTTGAAACTAACAGGCAGTCTGTTAAGAAATAGGGGGGGGGGTTCTTGCTGCCGAGCTACTTTACAGCATACAAACTTGCCAGACAGTACAGTAGATAATGCCTTAAATAAGTATATTGTAAAATGTAAACACTAAGCCAACATACTTTGCAGATAAGGAGAGAGCAAGGTATGAGAACAGAAGTCGTTACATCAAGTGATTGTGTTGCAAACGATTTGTATGAAATAAAATGCATGGGGGAGGCTTCTCCCACTTTAATTTTTCACAGTCAGCACCCCAGTCATGAATGCCATTTGTGTATAGCAGCGTAAGGACACAATAATGCTTACAGTCAGTTAATGAGGAATTTCAAAGCCTGACTATGTGAAGACAGAAGCTACATGATATTATGAAGAATGAATGTACCATAGTGCAATTGCTGTTGAAATTGTGAGATATTTATGTATTTGAAAACATGATATCATGTTATTGCTGCAAGGGATATGTGTGTCTGTAAATTCTTTAAAAGACTGTTGCTATATCTTTATTTGTCACACAATATTGCCTGATGTTAGGTATACCCAAACACACATGATGCATAATGCAGTCATCACCCTAAAAGGAGAATGGTAATGATGCACCATGTATGGATGGTAATGATGCATCATGTATGGATGGTAATGATGCACCATGTATGGATGGTAATGATGCGCAATGTATGGATGGTAATGATGCACCATGTATGGATGGTAATGATGCACCATGTATGGATGGTAATGATGCACCATGTATGGATGGTAATGATGCATAATGTATGGATGGTAATGATGCACCATGTATGGATGGTAATGATGCACCATGTATGGATGGTAATGATGCACCATGTATGGATGGTAATGATGCACAATGTATGGATAATGACAGATTCAAACACATACCTTACTAAGGCAATAGCATACAGAGTATTGTCTCATTTCCTCATGCCATAGGGAAAGCCTTAGTAGTTCTCTTACGAAAGACAAATTTTTATCCAGTGGTATTATAATTATCATATAAAACATTTCTGTATGAAAAATTTGCAGAATTTCTTGTAATAAGAATCCTCAGCTCTACATGTAGACAGCAGATACCTAGGTGACAAAATTGTCCCCTTCATGCACACTTTCCAGTCACACTGACACAACTGAGTCAAAGGACTAATGGCTGGATTTGAACTGACTACCTAAGATCACAGAATACAGAATATTGCCTGACTCACACATGCCACAAGAGATGTCATTTTACACCTGTGACAGTGCACATTTGAATTGATGACATTACCATTCTTTAAAACAGTAATGTTCTTCTACAAAGAAAAGACGATGGGTGAAGAACACAGTAACAATACACAGCTACACATCCAATATGCTTTAGAGGCCTTCTCTAAACAGCGCCTCAGACAAACACACACACACACTAGTCAATCATTGCTGGATTCAGTCAAGACAGCACAGAATCAACAGCCAGCAGCACAGGATAAGACATACTACATCTATGATGTTGCCCATTTTTGAAAGCTTGTTGTAATAATTGTGTTTCCAAAACTGGGTATTGTTTGGGGATAATAGAAATGTGTAGGGTAGCCCTCTGCCATTGAAATATCATCTCCTAGGTGGAAGTGTACATAAGGGGTGTTGTCACAGAACCAATTGCTCATGACAGTACACACAGTCACACTATTTAAGCAATGTTGGATTCCACCCCCCTACCTGTGAGGATACAGAACCTAGAGAACATGGTATTAACCATGAGTGCCAACATAAGAAATAAAGCAAAAAACGTGCAGATTTGGTGATCTGAGAGATGAGTTGATAAAACACAGGCTTTTATGTAATGTTAATAATGATGCCGTGAAAAAGATTTTGCTTAGAGACAAAGACTTAACGTTGAGCAAAGAGGTCTATATTACAACATTGAAATTTCATTATTTCAAATGTTCTAACATCGACCCCTATTCAGCGAACGCTGTCAACATTGAACATTCAGAACAGCAAATTTTTCCCAAAACACATACACACAACACAAGCACACCAAACAAACAGCAGTCCACACACATACACCCAAAATCTTGCAGCTAACCCTACACTAAACTGTACAAACACCAGTAATTATCCACTTATCTTAACCCAAGCCCTAACCCTAAGGTCCATCACTATTGCACACTCACCTCACCCTCGCCCTAACCCTAACTCACCTAACCTGCCCTTACCCTCATGTCCACACAATCGCACACATACCTCCCTCGCGCCCTAACCCTAACTCACCTATCCCATGCCCAATCGCACACTTACCTGAACCCGACCCGTAACTTTCCATCACAGCGCTGAAAATAGCGAAATGACAGAAACGGTTATCTGTTGTTTCGTTATTTTCAGCGTTCGCTGAATAGGGGTCAATGTTAGAACGTTCGAAATAATGAAATTTCGATGTTCTAATATAGACCCGAGCAAAGCCATAGAGATTTGTCAAATATATGAGCTTACAGAAAAGCATTATAATACATTTACGAATGAGAAAAATGTGTATGCAGTATCTGTCAGTGTGAATGTTGATAGTGTGCAACATAAGGTTGGGTGCAAACAGAAATATAAAAGAGGCAGTGCCACATCTAACCTTAACTATAAACCAAATGGGGCCACTGCAAACAACCTTATTGTTAACTGTCGTAATTGTGGAGGTAATCATGAACTTAAATGAGAGAAGTGCTTAACTTTTGGTCATTAATGTCACAAATGTCAAAAGTGGAATCATTTCAAAAGGCTTTGAAAGTCTAAGGTAGCACATACTTTTATTAAAAGGGAGCATCTGTAGAAGCAAGTAGATCAGATGGAGAGCTGTGAGCAAACTTTCTATGTTGATGGTGCCTCTGTGATTGATGAAACAGTTAACACAGTAGATTATCAGTTGGCAGCAAAGAGTGAAATATTTTGTACTGTTTGAATTAATGGGAAACCTGCAGAGCTTCAAGTAGACACAGGATCCAAGTGCAATGTTATATCAGCATAAATGTTTGCCAAAGAGCTGGTGAGAAACTTGATTCAGCAAAGTGTGCAAAACTAGTTCCTTATGGTGGTCATGAGATTGAAACTGATGGTGCAGTAATTCTCACATGCCATACTGCTGGGAATAGCTATGACTTACAGTTTTACTTAGTCAAAAGTCATATGCAGTCATTGTTAGGCCTCAAAAGCAGTTTGAGAATGGGACTGATTTCATTTAAGAAATAGGTCCATCATATTAGTCTGAATAACAGTGATAGTTTTACAGAGAATATTGTTAGTGAATATGCTGATATTTTCACAGACTAGCTTAGCAAACGTCCAGTCACATACTCCATTAAATTAAACCATGAAGTAAGCCCAGTTGTCAGTCCAGCAAATGAGGCACTGGTCGCAATGCAGAGCAAAGTGAAAGACCTTGACAAAATGGTGAATTTAAGTGTACTTACTCCAGTAAAAGAACCAACTGAATGTGTATCCTCCATGGTCGTAGTTCATAAGAAAATCTCAGATGATATTCAAATATGTATTGATCTGAGAGACTTAAACGAAGTACTTAAATATCCTCATCATCTGATGTACACAATAGAAGAAGTAGCAGCTCTCATGCCAAATGCTACCGTTTTTTTTTCCATCTTAGATGCAAAAATTTTATTCTGGCAAATTTCTCTGGATCACAAATGTTCGTTGTTAACCACTTCCAGTACACCATTTGGTAGATACAGATTTTTGAGAATGCCATTTGGGATAAATTCTGCCAGTAAAGCATTTCAACATTGGCTGGAACATTTTTTTTTCAGGTTATCCATGTGCTATCATAGTAGATAACATTACTGTAGAGGGCAATGGTGAAGTCAAACATGACAGAAACGTCAAGGAAGTTTTAGACCATGACATAAATCCTAAACTGAATTCTCAGAAATGTAAATTCAAATGGAAAGAAGTTACTTGTGTGGGTCATTTGTTTACTATTTCTGGCATACAACCAAATCTGTCTAAGCAAGCAATAATTCTTGAAATGCCAGTTCCAGAAAATGTCACATCTTTACAACGTTTTCTTGGTGTTGTCAACTATTTAGGAAAGGTTTATTCTAGACTTGAGTGAGGTTTCAGCACCACTACGTGAGCTGAAATGCAAACATGTAAACTGGCCCTGGATGGAAGAACACCAAAGAGCATTTGAAGTTCTGAAACAGAAAATTGCCGGTCCACCCACATTGAGATATTATGATGTTCACAAACCTGTTACTCTTTCATGTTTCGCTTCAAAGTATGGTCTTGGTGCAGCATGTCTTCAGTAACCATACCGGTAGCCTACGCATCAAGAACTTTAACCCAAACTGAAATCCAGTATGGGCAAATTAAAAAAGAGCTTTTAGCAGTAGTGTTTGCATGTTCGAAGTTGAATGATTATATTTATGGCAAACCTATTCAAACAGAGACTGATCACCAACCTCTAGTGACAATCCTGAAAAAAGCAATACATACAGCCCCAGCATGCTTGCAATGCATGATGTTAAAAATGCAAAAGCACAATTTCAATATTGTCTATACAAAATGCAAATTTCTATACCTTGCTGATGCTTTGTCAAGAGCACCCACACAAACAACAGAACAGCATGATAATGAGAAAGCAGACTTTGAAATCATGGAAGTCAAACATGTTCCTCATCATGTCTTGATGAACTCAGAACTCATACAGATGCAGACCCAGTTCTCCAGAAGCTGAAATATGTTATCAGTCAAGGATGGCCATCACAACAACCCAGTCTACCACTTGACATACAAAAGTATTTTTCTTATTGAGACGAGCTCATGATAGAAGATGGAATTATCATGAAGGTCCTAAAGTGGTAATTCCTAAAGCATTACAACAGGAATATATCAAAATTTTGCATCGTGGTCACCCTGGCACTCTTCTTCTTCTTTCGGCTGCTCCCGTTAGGGGTTGCCACAGCCGATCAACTGTTTCAATTTCTTCCTGTCCTCTGTATCTTGCTCTGTCACACCAACCACCTGCATGTCCTCTTTCACCACATCCATAAACCTTATCTTAGGCCTTCCTCTTTTCCTGTTACCTGACAGCTTCATCCTTAGCATCTTTTTCCCAATATACTCTGCATCCCTCCTCAGCACATGTCCAAACCAACGTAATCTTGCCTCTCTGGCTTTGTCTCCAAACCATCACCCTGGCACTGATTCAACCAAAAGAAGGGCAAAAGGCATAGTATTTTGGCCTTCTATGTCACAAGATACAGAGAAGGAAATTCTAGCATGTTCGATTTACAACAGTGTAAAATTGCACCAACAAAAAGAACCACTTCAGCTAAATCAGATTCCTGAACTACTATGGTTGACAATTACTACTGATATTTTCGAACGGAATGGTCAGAATTACTTAGTGTCAGTAGACTCTTATTGAAATTGGTTTGAAATTGACCTTCATCTTAACTTAACATCCAGCAATGTCATTAAAAAATTGAAGAGATATTTTTCTGTTCAGGGTAGTCTGCACAAAGTCGTATATGGTGCATAGTTTACAAATCAGCAATTCAAGAATTTTGCTGAGTCTTGGGACTTTGTCCATGTTACTAGTAGTCCTGAGTATCCACAGTCCAATGGATTAGCTGAGCATGCAGTTCAAAGTGTGAAATCATAGAGAGAGGATGCAAATCATTGTGTGCACTGTACCTAATCAGCCACTGTAGCTAGACAGCACTTGCTTATAAGTTACTGAGCATGTGCAAGATCAGTGCAATTTTGTATAGTCAACGTGAATGCAGGCATGAATGGAGATGCACATGTGCATGTGTTTGAGATAATGAGTCAGCCAATTATCTTAAATATATGTCCCAGTTATAGCTCCTGATGTGTTTTTGTACAATAAACAACTTGAACCCATCACAGTGCCTCAGTGTCTCATGTGAATACAAGAGACATGTGACAAGTACCACAGGAGAAGTCTGCTTTTATAGTGAGAGAGTACATTTATGAAAGAGTGACCTCATCAATGTGTTGCACAGAGGATGTTTGTGTTAAAAGTGTGATAAAGTGCAGTGGGACCTGTGGCCAAAGTTAACGTTTTCTCCTGAGTGGAAGTGGACACACCACATCTCACTGAGGCTTTCCCTACTTGTCACTAGAGCCACACACACACACACACACACACACACACACACACACACACACACACACACACACACACACACACACACACACACAGGTTCACCACTGTCAGATCTGAACCATCTAGCTAACTAGTTACAACATCTACAGTGTGAATTGCAAGTGCCACAGAAGAAGTCTAACTTTAAGTATGTAAAAATGCATATTTGTGAGTATTAAAACTTCACTGTTTGGAACATCACCTACTGTGCATCACAGGTTTTGGGACAAATGCATGAGTCTGGACAGGCCAACGTATCAGCACTGTGCTTGTCCCAGGTAATTACATACTTCTCTGCTAATATATATGCACTGTCATTTATATATATTGTGTTACTGTGAGTGGCATGCACCTGTTTCACAGTATGGGGGGTGTGAATGACAATTACCATTGTCAAGCAAGCATTCATGACGGCTCATACCAGGGTGATTGCATGCAAATACTAACCATCTATTGTGTCACTGTCAGTTGTCTTGACTTATGCTTGCACAATGCAATGTGCATTGACAATACAAACAGACAATTCCTAAATATGACAATGCACATCTGAATAACAGTGATGGATTATGTGTGAAAAGGTTACACATCACTGTAACAAATTTGCAAGTGTAACCACAAGAGGGAAGACATATATTAACAGACTGACTTAACTGAGTCAACATCACTCAAAATTCCATTAAAACATACAGAAGTTGTAGTACAACCTACTCGCATAAATTTTTGGTGTATATTTTTACCTCTCTCCCTGAAGCGTATCACTGGCAAGCTCATTTGCAAGGCCAATGGCAAGGTATTTGTACATGTGTAAAAAAAATCTTGAGGTGTTCAACTTATAATGGGAATTAGAAGCAGTGTAAGGTACTCCATGCAGACTTTTGTGCAAATAAGCAGTATACACATTCAGCCATATCTGAATCCGAGGGAATCCAGAACAGATACATGTTATAGTCATGTTTCAGGTGTCATCATTTGCACATTTGTCATGATATGTATAATACAGAAGTATTATAAAACACACGAGAGACTAAAAATGTTGCTGCTGGTGGAAGCATGGCTTTTGGAAACAGTATTGAGTAAAGGAGGTTTATTTGATGACACAGAAAGGGTGGGAAGAGGAGGACCTTTGTAACAAGGATACACATACAGACATACTATGGACATTCACTTATGGTTCATTTCTGCAAATATTTGTATCATATTACTCTTCAATTTGTCAACATAATTAATCAGTGAAGGTCTGTACAAGACAGAGTTCTCAACACAGAGCACGCACATTAACACAACAGCAAAATAATGTTGTGTTAATAAAAGGTGGAGCCAACACTTACACACAAAGGACTCATACAAAACATTCAAGAACACTTTGGCATTCATCTGGGTTCGAACCTTGACAGCATTCCAAAACAAATGTATAGACATGAGTATTATTGAACAACACTACATAGGATCTCTTACGTCACAATGTTCAAATCTGACAACAGACTGAAGCAAAGGAGAATGTATGCATGAGTCTTCATTGCATTCATGACAGTTGTAAAATCCCATAATGTGCATGTTACATTTACTAGTATTATAAATATGAAACAGCAAAAAGTGCTGATACAGAAATAAGAACAGAGAGAGGCACAGAGACAGGGAGAGACAGATAAATAATGTTATATATTTGGGCCATTTTTTAACATCTTTCTGGTGTGTTACAGTTTTGTTTTTCATGATAAGTAATCTGTCATGCTATATCCAATCAAGTGTTTCCAGTAGGGAGCAAAAGGGTAGAAAATATAAACATGACTGAGGCATAAGTATGATAATGGTGGGTTAGTAAGATATGTACAAAATACTGACACACACAATAGTAATATAAATAAAACATTAACTATGACTTTTACATATTTCTATATTCGAACCCTTGTCACTATGACAAAAGCATTTTATAGACATGAATTACTACACAGGAAATATTACTTTACATCCTTAATTTTACTGGTTTGAAGGAACAGTCACAAAACAATGAAGCGGGGGAGAATATAGGTATCCAGCTTCATCACAGTATTTACAATGTTAACATTACATAAAGTTTACGTTACAGCAGGCAGCATAATGAATAATCCAATGCAGAACAGAGGTATTATGTTACGGTGTTGTGTCATGAGTTACACATTCGTCAAGAAGTCACGAATTTTGGGGTAGCATGCTTCTTAACAATATTTGTAACTGGAATGTCCTATGCGGTATACATTCAACTCTTCAGCCTGTTAAAGAGAAGACTATCCTGACTGTACATAGGTAAGCAGAATAGCATGAAGAACTCAAGAGTAAGGTGGCTGAAGGCAAACATTCACAAGATTTTGCCATAAGCTCTGTATTTCTATTTCCTCTAAGTTACATGTGCTGCTTGGGGCCAGGTATCCTGCAAATGCTGAGGAGACTGACTAATGACACAAAAGGGGAACAGACATAAAAAAGGGGAAATAGAGGCAGGGACTAAGTACATTATTACAAAATCTGGATAATGGTGGCTCAATACAATAATCAAATAGTTTAATAAAAACAGTGAATATCAGTTAGACATATTTCCAGATTTAAATCCTTGAAAGTACACAAAAAATTGGAATATATATCTGAACATGATCTCAGCACATTACAAAGGGGCTCATAATTCACACACTTTAAAATCATATAATGGAAGGGACATTAACAACTTACTGAACCAGAAGGGATAAAGTAAGAGAGAGAGATGGAAAGAGGACACCTAAAGTTTTGTTTATGATACATTTATGAACATCTTAATGTGTTATTCTAAGGAGTTCCCTTATTATTACTCTGTCATGCTCTGTACTATACAGGGTTTGCTATAGACAGCAAGTAGGGGTAGGAGATTAGAACCAGCATTAAGACATAAGCAGGATAATGGGAGTTTACTAAGTGTCCAGTTGGGGATGGAATGTTTTTACAAATGCTTTCTTGCTGCATTACTCAAATGCTATGTTCATGAAATGTTGTAACTGGAGATAAACAGAGATGTTTGGAGTTAAATATGATAGTATATTATATTGTATTTGTTATCACTGTTTTTAACTGTTTGTAGGTAGGAAGGGACTACTTATTAACAGGATTTACTTTGATTCATATTTTATTGTTTTACATTCAGTTTCACTGCTGGTTGTTAGAAAGGGATAGGTTTTAGACAGGCAAGTTCTAGCCACACCAATGGGTTTAGACAGCTATAAATTTACACAGACTACAGAGAGGAAAATCATGAGCATATCTAAACAATACTGCCTTGGTTTGTGATTTTTTTGTGGAGTTGACTCGTAAGAGAAGTTTTATTTGAATTTATATTGTATTTGTTATCACTGTTTTTAACTGTTTGTAGGTAGGAAGAGACTGCTTATTAATAAGATTTACTTTGATTCATATTTTGTTGCTTTACATTCAATTTCACTGCTGGGAAATTTTAACTTTTGTCTGTCTGGTAGAACTTATATTGTGAGAACAACTTTACTGTATTTTATTATTTAGTTATATATTGCTGGTATAAATGTCATAGAAGTTGATTTAAGTTCTTTTTGAATTCTGTGGTTACTGATTTTAATTATTCTTTTCTTTTGCAATATTTTATTCATTTAAAGCTTAATATGGATTCCTTAAATGAGTATGCAATTAACAATTTGATAATGCACAAGTATCTTGTACAGTGTACTAAATGCTATGCTTATTTCAAGGCAGGGACGTCGGGAGGCATACGCACTGTACTGATTTCAGTACAACTTTTTTAGAAGAGGGGTAGCTTTTAAAAAAGAAAAAAAGTACGTACTTCTTCCTTTTGAATGGGTGTTGGCTCTTTAAGGAGAATACCAGCCTGTCAGAAGTGAACTCACGTCATGTCCGCGAGCGGGAAATGTACAGTAGTGAGCGAACGAGTGGAAGAAGACAAATGGATTATCGCTGCGAGCGGGAAATGTAGTTGGAAGGCGAGTGGAAGAAGACAAATGGATTATCGCTGCGAGCGGGAAATGTAGTTGGAAGGCAATCACGAACAGATTATCAGGTAGGGTGTGTGTGTGTGTGTGTGTGTGTGTGTGTGTGTGTGTGTGTGCGTGTGCGTGTGCGTGTGTGTGTGTGTCTGCGTGTCTGCTGTTGTCCTGAAGGAACTGCTTTCAGTACAGAAAAAAAGTAAGTATAACCTTGTTTCCTGATCATGCTACCTAATACTTTGCACCAGGGGCAACTGTCCTCTCTGTGCTACTGAGTACAGAAAAGCTGTCTATCAATTACCCATAGCCTTTGTAATATGTGTGCATAGCCTTAAAATATTAGGTTCCTCTAACCTGTTTTCAGAGCTCAGTGTGTACATGATATGGTTTCTATCTTGTTGTATTCATTATGCAACCTAAAGTAAATGCTAATGAATGGCATGTGGTCTGTCTTTTTCTTTGGGCCATTATAATACCAAATGTTGTAATAAGTAATTTCTTCTTTCATTTAAAAATGTGTGCATCTGCAGTTAAGTTACCTGGAAACTTCTCTCTTCAAGGAAATTTGTCTCAGAACTGAAAACCAAGGATCAGAAATTAATTTTATTTCTAACATTTAGTGGATTATCCAGGTAGACTAAAAAGGTACGGTAAAGTACATTTTTGTAGGGTAAAAGAAGTTAAGCATCCCTCTTGAGTATGCATTGCTTTAGTCATGCCTGATGTTACTGACATAAGCAAAGTCATTATGCCATGAATATATTAACCTTAAGTGACAAGTGTTCTATCTGATGTAATGGATTCATTTACAGTTACACAAAAATATGTAGATATAATTATATAAACATATAGATAAAGATCTATGTGAATTGTTCCAAATGTTAAAATACTGAAACATGATTGATGCCAGCAAATCAAACAATCATCTTAATGAAAAAAAAAATCACAAACACAATTGATTGCAAAAGGAAAAGAAGCAGTTTATTTTTGTGATTCAATAATCAGAACAGTAGCACTAAGCTTAGACATACTTTGAAAAGTGGTAGTATTATAGGATGGGGTTGCTAAGGTAACGTAGGGATGAGAGTAGGCAGGGAGGGAAAGAGCGAGTGAGGAAGAGATCCGCGGGCGTGTGAAGCACTGATGGGACAAATTAGCTTGTCCCATTGCAAAATGGCTTTCTTCCACCTTGTTGAGCTCAATTTGAGCAAGGTGTCAGCTGGTCAAGCTCAGCTTTGCAAAGACAAAATCACCAATACTATTTCCAAAGGAAATCACTGCTAAGGTGGTTTCCTAAGTGTACGATGGCGGTTCTTTGGAAAGTCTCCTTCTTTAATGTGCAGCATAATCAGGATCCTCTTCCTGTTGTAGATGACACATACATGTGACCCCTCATCCCTTACCGCAGAGCAGGTGCCTGTACATGCACTCCTCAACCCACAGACAGATGAGCAAGCTTAAGCCTCATCAACACCAGCACAAGCCACTGGTCATTCTCACGTTGCCAAAGTCACTATCGGCACTTTACTCCTTTGTGCCAGCTTCTTACATTTTCACTGTTTTAACTGTGAATGAATTTAGGTTACTGTAAGTAGTTGCTAGGTTTGAGATGGGTGATGATATACATAATGTGGTGATAAACATCTGGTGACATGCACAGGGTGGTGGTAAGAAGTATTACAAATACACTATGTAACCAATAAACATGATTACACCACACCTTTTACCAGGGTGCACTGTTAGGACAAGTTTGTATGCATGATTGCAATCATGTGTATGTTTATTCTTAAAGGACAAATTGCACATACTCAACTCACAAAATATCAGTCCTATTCTGAAAAATTACAAAACACTGAATATTTGTAACAGATCCTGTCATGGGTCTTGAAGGGGAGCAAGCAGTGGTCTCATACCATTTAGCAGTTGACTAAATGGGTGCCTGCAAAACGTAGTCAAAAAATCCCATGTCAAACAACAACTGCTTTATTAACTGCCCTTCAAAAAAAAAAATATATATATATATATATATATATATATATAATCTACATACATACCTAGAGAGAGAGAGAGAGAGAGATAGACAGACAGTATGAAATCTTGTGTTTTGGAAATGGGGAGTATCTTATGTCTTTAAGTTCTCACAATCATTGGCTAGACAATTGGTTGCATTACATATAATAATGAGACACTTACTGCTTATCTGTGGTGTATAAAAAAAAGTTTGCAACCTGGAAAGAGCAAAGAATGAAGGTAATTTCTCACTTGGGAAGTCCATTACGGAGTAGAACTGTACTTGAAGATTCTTGGCTCTTGAATTCTGATGGCCAGTTTGGGGCTTGTGATGATGAAGCCTGAAGGAAAACTAAGTCAGAGGTTTTGTACAGGGCTGGAATGAAGCTGTGGACTTTAAACTATAATCTGTTTGCTGACAGGGCTGTTTGGGAATGAGCCTGGGTGCAACCAATATGTGGAACTATAACCAGGCTGGGATGATGGGGGCAGCTATCCTGGGTGCAAGGTGTTAGGAGAAACAATATGTAAGTGGACATGGGGTACAAGTGTAGTTCCTGCACTGGTTTTAGAAGCTGTAGGTGATACTGCTGCTTCTTAAATTAATAGCAGTACTTCATTTGCACTTGTATTTAGTGGCTCAGAGAGTTAGTGGCTGTAGCAAGTAGCATAACCTCCCATTTTCTTTTTGGCCCTCATCTTCCAAAAGCCCTTTTTTGCCTTTCAATTGTGAGTTAAGGGGGTGTCAGATGACCTAGTTATGGCCTTGCCAAAATGGTGGAGTTTATTTATTTACCATTTTTTAACCGGGCAGGTATAAGTACACTGGGCTGAGTGGACCTTTTCAGGCATGACCTATATGCCTTTTAGCAAAGTTTTACAGGATCAAGCAAACATATCCAATACAGTAACATGAACAGAATACACTGAGTGCCACTCACTTATACATTTAGTAGAAAGTCAGTATAGAGCATTGTGAGAAAGTCTGAAAACTGGTACTGAAGGTAATGTGTAGACAGCATAATACTATCCATGTGAAGCCAAGGTAGATGGTTTTTCAATTCATTATTAAATGTGTTTTTAAAGATTGACACTACAGTGAACACTGTTTTTGGTGACAAATAAAGTAAGTGGAACATTCAGTTGATGCATATGTGGAACATGTCAGGGGTTTTGTAGGTATCGTTTGATGTATTAGACAGAAAATACTTTATAATGGCTGATCAGGATCCTCTTCCTATTGTAGATGACACATACATGTGACCCCTCATCCCTTACCACAGAGCAGGTGCCTATACATGCACTCCTCAACCCACAGAGAGATGAGCAAGCTTAAGCCTCATCAACACCAGCACAAGCCACTGGTCATTCTCACGTTGCCAAAGTAACAACCTGTATTCAAACTGGAACCTTAGTTTGAGAGACAGCCTTACAGAACTATCTTCAAGTTATAGAGCTGAGTATATTTTCTGTGTTATTCTGTATTATAGAGCTAAATTGTCTGCTTGATATCTGTGTCTTACTGCTCTGCAAATCTATAGAAAACAGTATTTATATTTTTTTATAATTTGCACATTCCTTACATCTGTGTTGAGACTGCTCCCCCACCCCCCTCATTTCCTGCCTTGTCTTTCAGCTGATATAATTTAGCTAGTGCTGTGTCTCCTTTTAATTAACAACCTGTATTCAAACTGGAACCTTAGTTTGAGAGACAGCCTTACAGAACTATCTTCAAGTTATAGAGCTGAGTATATTTTCTGTGTTATTCTGTATTATAGAGCTAAATTGTCTGCTTGATATCTGTGTCTTACTGCTCTGCAAATCTATAGAAAACAGTATTTATATTTTTTTATAATTTGCACATTCCTTACATCTGTGTTGAGACTGCTCCCCCACCCCCCTCATTTCCTGCCTTGTCTTTCAGCTGATATAATTTAGCTAGTGCTGTGTCTCCTTTTAATTAACAACCTGTATTCAAACTGGAACCTTAGTTTGAGAGACAGCCTTACAGAACTATCTTCAAGTTATAGAGCTGAGTATATTTTCTGTGTTATTCTGTATTATAGAGCTAAATTGTCTGCTTGATATCTGTGTCTTACTGCTCTGCAAATCTATAGAAAACAGTATTTATATTTTTTTATAATTTGCACATTCCTTACATCTGTGTTGAGACTGCTCCCCCACCCCCCTCATTTCCTGCCTTGTCTTTCAGCTGATATAATTTAGCTAGTGCTGTGTCTCCTTTTAATTAACAACCTGTATTCAAACTGGAACCTTAGTTTGAGAGACAGCCTTACAGAACTATCTTCAAGTTATAGAGCTGAGTATATTTTCTGTGTTATTCTGTATTATAGAGCTAAATTGTCTGCTTGATATCTGTGTCTTACTGCTCTGCAAATCTATAGAAAACAGTATTTATATTTTTTATAATTTGCAAATTCCTTACATCTGTGTTGAAACTGCTCCCCAACCCCCTCATTTCCTGCCTTGTCTTTCAGCTGATATAATTTAGCTAGTGCTGTGTCTCCTTTTAATTAACAACCTGTATTCAAACTGGAACCTTAGTTTGAGAGACAGCCTTACAGAACTATCTTCAAGTTATAGAGCTGAGTATATTTTCTGTGTTATTCTGTATTATAGAGCTAAATTGTCTGCTTGATATCTGTGTCTTACTGCTCTGCAAATCTATAGAAAACAGTATATATATTTTTTTATAATTTGCACATTCCTTACATCTGTGTTGAGACTGGTCCCACACCCCCCCTCATTTCCTGCCTTGTCTTTCAGCTGATATAATTTAGCTAGTGCTGTGTCTCCTTTAATTAACAACCTGTATTCAAACTGGAACCTTAGTTTGAGAGACAGCCTTACAGAACTATCTTCAAGTTATAGAGCTGAGTATATTTTCTGTGTTATTCTGTATTATAGAGCTAAATTGTCTGCTTGATATCTGTGTCTTACTGCTCTGCAAATCTATAGAAAACAGTATATATATTTTTTATAATTTGCACATTCCTTACATCTGTGTTGAGACTGCTCCCCACCCCCTCATTTCCTGCCTTGTCTTTCAGCTGATATAATTTAGCTAGTGCTGTGTCTCCTTTTAATTAACAACCTGTATTCAAACTGGAACCTTAGTTTGAGAGACAGCCTTACAGAACTATCTTCAAGTTATAGAGCTGAGTATATTTTCTGTGTTATTCTGTATTATAGAGCTAAATTGTCTGCTTGATATCTGTGTCTTACTGCTCTGCAAATCTATAGAAAACAGTATTTATATTTTTTATAATTTGCACATTCCTTACATCTGTGTTGAGACTGCGCCCCTGCCCGCCGCCCGGCCTATTCTTGGGTGTAGTTTAAATGTGGTGGCTTTTGCAGTGCCCCCACTGTAGATTTGATCTAAGACACTCCCCAGGACATCTCTTTACCGCATTCTACCTAATAAACCCTTTCTGCACTTGCTTTTAGTCCTTTTAATTTAATTACATTTTTCAAAATGTGTGTGGACTAATATTGCTACATATTCAAGTGTGCCAGCTTGCACTGCATGAGAATTGTATTTACTACTGCTTTTGCTACTTTTCTAAAAAAAAAAAAAAAAAAAATTATTCTGCTTTTACTGTACTTGTGTTTCTTCCTACTTTATTTTGCTTTTGCGTCATCTTAAACGTTCTCAATTGTATTTATTACTGCTTGGTGTAACTCATTCTAAGCCTTTTAGTTTAAACACTTGGGCTTCAGACCAGTTGTTTTACATTGAGAGGGTTTGTGGTCTGCACTGTAGTGGCAGAACAGGTAGCTTACATCCCTCTAAGTTGGGAACTGCTCATTGAGGGCTCAGTGTCTGTTATTCTAAAAGTATATTAATTCTGGTTTAAGCACTTGGGCTTTCAGGCCAGTTATTTTACATTAAGAGGGTTTCGTGGTCTGCACTCTTGTGGGAGGAGAGGCTGGACTCTGCCCTTCTGAGCTGGGAATTTCTGGTTGAAGGCTTATAGTGCATGCATATCTGAATTTCTTCTTACTGAAATTGGTACACCTTGTTTGCTGTAGCATAGACTAGATCCAGGCCTGCTGAATCTAGCTTTGTTTGTATAACTTGAGCACTAATCCGGGCATTATTTAAAGTATTCAGTTGTATTTATTACTGCTTGGTAGTAACTTGGTTAAAGTGTAGCTATCATTCTAAGTCTTTTGGATTAAGCACTTGGGCTTCAGACCAGTTGTTCTACATTTAGGAAGGTTTGTGGCATGCACTGTGGTGGCAGGACAGGTAGCTTTCATCCTTCTAAGTTGGGAACTGCTGACTGAGAGCTCAGTGTCTGTTATTCTTAAAGTGCCTTAGCTCTGGTTTAAGCACTTGGGCTTCAGGCCAGTTATTTTACATTAAGAAGGTTCGTGGTCTGCACTCTTGTGGGAGGAGAGGCTGAACTCTGCCCTTCTGAGCTGGGAATTTCTGGTTAGAGGTTTATAGTGCCTGAATATTTGAACTGTATCTTACTGAAATTGGTACACCTTGTTTACTGTAGCATAATTTAGATCCAGGCCTGCCGAATCTAGCTTTGTTTGTATGCTTGTTATTTCCCTGGAACGCTAATTCCACCTAAAACGCGGCTTCTCAGCGCTTCTGTGGATCCCTAGTGATATCTGCATTGCTTACTGTACTTATTTCCTTGCTTCGCTTGAAAGAAAGTTACTGTTTGTCATTTTTGCATTTAAGTTACCTGTAACACATTGCACTTGTTACCTGGCACTTGCTCACTAAAGCAATTATAAGTCAGCACTAAAAATTAAAAGCACTACACCCTCGCTCCCCATTGGCCCTTGTTTTCAATTATAAAGGAATTCCCAATATTATTCTAGCATGTCCAAAGGTCAGTTGTCAATCTCCTCTCCGGTCCAGCTGGTGAATATGGGAATCTTGAGGCAATGTTACAACTGCCTCATGTACACAGACAACCCTCTCCTCCTCCCAACAAATTCCAACACATGTGAGAGATGCAACCATATAGCCAAACTGGAGGCTAAGCTCTCTCAACTCAGTACTGGCATAACCAGTCAGGAGGAGAAGGAAACCACACTCACTACAATTCCAGTCTCACATAGACCTACCACGACAGCAAACCAAACACATAATCACACAAAATATACGCGGAGGCTCTAAATAAAGATCTGCCTAAGCAGCAGAGACCTCCAAAGCAGACACCCAAGCAACCACTACCCCAAAACAAAACACGTGCAACACATATCTCACAAAGCCAGTGTGCCGAACAGTCACAGCCCTTAAGGCTAAACAACACACCTGATACACTTGTAATAGGTGACTCTATCGTCAGGCACACTGACGTCCCGCTCACCAGGCTGAACAAGGAGAAGGTCACGGTGAGCAGCCTGTCTGGCGCTAGGATCCGCCACATAACACAAGCACTCAGGTCACTCCAAGGCAAGTACAAATATGACTCAGTCATTGTCCATGCTGGTGTAAATGACCTGAGACGTACCTCCCTGGACTACATGAAAAGAGACATAGAGGAGCTATCTGAGCATGTAGCCCAGGCTGGTATGACCCTGACCTTGAGTAGCATCTTACCCTCACCAAGAATGATGCCACAATATGAAGACAAGATGATCAATTTCAACAATTGGCTTAAGTATTGGTGTCATTCAAAGGGGATCCAATGCCTGTCAGCTTGGGATGATATGCACGACAAGCCACGATGCTTTGCTAGGGACAGTTTGCACCTGTCACCCCTGGGCTTTCGGATATTGGCAAAGGCTCTTCCTACCCCCATAGTGCCTTTTTAGGCAAGGCTCAAAGACAAACCCACCTCCATAGGTATCACAAGGGATAAGAAACTAAGAGTAATGCTACTCAACGCCAGAAGTCTAAACCTCAAGATGCACGCCTCAAAACTCTCCTTAGCATGGAGAACATCGATATCTGTGCAGTAACAGAAACCTGGTTCAGGACTCCCGAGAGCACCCCAGCACTACCAGGTTATACCTCATACCATGCTTTTCGCCCCAAAACTTGGACCGAACCACAAAAGGAGGGGAGTATCGATATTCATCAAAGATACCCACACCTCCAGGTTGGTGGCAAAGCACGAAGCATCAGAGACTATCCATGTGCAACTAACAGTGGGTAAAACTGCCTTCCAGTTTATAGCCTGCTACAGACCACCCACCCAAACCCAGGAACCCCACTCGGCCTTCCTGAGAACACTGGAAAATATGAAGGTCTCTCCGAACACCATTATATTGGGCGACTTCAACTACCCAAACATAGATTGGGAGCATTACTCTAGCTCCAACACCCTTGCCCAAAGGTTCCTAGAATTCATAAACTCAAATGCTATGGAACAACTTGTTACCACTCCCACAAGAGGGGAAAACATACTGGACCTGATCATCACCAACATGGGGACTCTATGCTCCAGACCAGAAGTGTATCCTCACTGGTAAGATCAGACCATAAACTGATCTCACTGGATATTCACATCCCGACCCCACCCCTGCCCAGAAAACCACAGTGAAAAACTTCTCTAAAGCAAATTTCACACTCCTCAAAACCGAGGTGGAATCCTTCAAAGCCCCCGGGCCTGTGGAAAATACGGCCAGACCGCAGAATCCTTTATAAATGCATTCTATGAACACCTTCAGGAATGCATGGATCATGCAATCCCAAATAAAACCAAGACCCAATCCTCCAAAGGCAGACGACCTGTCTGGTGGACCCCAGCCATAAACAAACTATACAATAGAAGGAGGAAGCTACTACATGATAGAGCAAAATCCCAAAAAGGGAAGGCATCTCTGATCAGTATTAGCAAAAAACTAAGGGCACTCATAAAATCGTCAAAGGCCAGCTTCGAGAGAAAAATTGCACAGGACACAAGATAATCACAAGGCTTTCTTTAGTTATGTTAGGAACCTGGTGGGAATTCCCAGATATGCTCAGAATTAGTCCAAAATGACAAAAAATACACTGATCCCACAGACATTGCCAACATCCTAGCTGACAGGTTCAGCGCAAACTTCTCCCCCCCCCACCAAAAGGGCAAATATCTATCCCAGCAGAGTGCTGCCCCCCGACATCTCAGATGCTCAGGTGGGAGCCGCCCTCTCCAAAGCAAAAAACACAGCATCAATGGGACCAGACGGTGTCCCAGGCTGCGTCCTACATGAACTCCAAGAAGAGCTAAACCCAAACATAAAACTACTGTTCAATCTCAGCCTTACTACAGGATATGTACCCAAAGAGTGGCGTACAGCAACAGTGGTCCCTCTCCACAAAGGTGGTGCCTCAACGGACCCTGGAAACTATCGCCCCATAAGCCTGACTAGCTTGGTCTGCAAAGCTATGGAAAGGATCATCATGGACCTCATAAATAAAGATATTGGGGACCTACAGACACTGGATCCTACCCAGTTTGGCTTTGTTAAGGGCAGATCCTGCCTCTTAAACCTAGTTGACTTCTTTGAAACAGTCACCAAGGCCATTGACGAAGGGAAGGTGGTCCACACAGCCTATCTGGACCTCGCAAAAGCCTTCGATACAATACCCCACTCAGGCATTATAGATAAGCTCACCAGCTTAAATATAAACCCCTATGTCACTAGATGGGTTGCAAACTGGCTCAAGGACAGAACCCACATGGTTAGAATTGCTGGAGCCATGTCAGACTCCAAACCAGTTACAAGTGGCGTCCCACAAGGCTCAGTCCTGGGACCTCTCTTGTTTGGTATATATTTCTCGGAGGTACAGGCCAACACAGAAGGACTGTGGCTGACCAAGTTCGCAGATGACTGCAAACTGGGTGCCATAATCGACTCTCCAGCCGACACAAGCATCCTCCAAAAGGGCCTCATAGAAACAGACAACTGGTGCCAGAGCCATGGCCTCAAGCTAAACGCATAAAAGTGTATAGTCATCCCTTTGGCAAAACAAAGTGCCCACAAATTACCACATAGGTGGTAATCCATTAAGTACAGAAGAAGTCATTAGGGACCTGGGGACCCAAGTTGATAGCAATCTCTCATTTGACAACCACGTGGCCAAAGTGGTTAGAAAAACATTTTATATAGCCCACCTAATCATGAAGGGTTCACATCTAGATTAGGGAGGTCATCGTGCCTCTTTACTCATCCCTCATCAGGCCCATAATCGAGTACAATGCCCCTTTGGGATGTACCTTACCAAACACCTGCAGCAACTGGAAAGACCCCAAAAGTACCTCACCAAGAGGATCAAAGGGCTAAAACAGATGCCATATGCTGCCCGGTTAAAGAAACTCCAGCTCTACTCAGTGGCATACCGCCTGCTCAGAGGTGACCTGTGCCTGACGTATAAGGCCATGTCCAACCCGGAATTAAGGGACATGCTGCACCTCAAAAAATCCAAATCCCATCGAGCTACACGCCGAGAGACTTGAACCTCAGCACTGAAATAAATAGGACATGCTGGAGGGACAGATTCATAACCCAGAGGCTCCCTTCACTATGGAATAAAATCCCAGTCCAGGTTAGGCAGAGTCCCTCATTGACTCTCTTCAAGAAGAATCTTGATGAGTGGATGGGAGATCATAGGTTTACCCCGGGTATCACTTCTGTGTCACTGTTAGACAGAGGCACAGTATACTAACCTCGAAAAAGGGCATAGCAAAATTAATTTAAAATGGGTGGCGAAAGCCAAACATACTCTGGCTAGGCTTATAAATGCCCTAGGGCAGATAGCCTAGTATGAACCTATGAACCTATGAACTATCGGCACTTTACTCCTTTGTGCCAGCTTCTTACATTTTCACTGTTTTAACTGTGAATGAATTTAGGTTACTGTAAGTAGTTGCTAGGTTTGAGATGAGTGATGATATACATAATGTGGTGATAAACATCTGGTGACATGCACAGGGTGGTGGTAAGAAGTATTACAAATACACTATGTAACCAATAAACATGATTACACCACACCTTTTACCAGGGTGCACTGTTAGGACAAGTTTGTATGCATGATTGCAATCATGTGTGTGTTTATTCTTAAAGGACAAATTGCACATACTCAACTCACAAAATATCAGTCCTATTCTGAAAAATTACAAAACACTGAATATTTGTAACAGATCCTGTCATGGGTCTTGAAGGGGAGCAAGCAGTGGTCTCATACCATTTGCAGTTGACTAAATGGGTGCCTGCAAAACGTAGTAAAAAAATCCCATGTCAAACAACAACTGCTTTATTAACTGCCCTTCAAAAAAAAAAAAAAAAAAAAAATATATATATATATATATATATATATATATATATATATATATATAAAATCTACATACATACCTAGAGAAAGAGAGAGAGAGAGAGAGATAGACAGACAGTGTGAAATCTTGTGTTTTGGAAATGGGGAGTATCTTATGTCTTTAAGTTCTCACAATCATTGGCTAGACAATTGGTTGCATTACATATAATAATGAGACACTTACTGCTTATCTGTGGTGTATAATAAAAAGTTTGCAACCTGGAAAGAGCGAAGAATGAAGGTAATTTCTCACTTGGGAAGTCCATTATGGAGTAGAACTGTACTTGAAGATTCTTGGCTCTTGAATTCTGATGGCCAGTTCGGGGCTTGTGATGATGAAGCCTGAAGGAAAACTAAGTCAAAGGTTTTGTACAGGGCTGGAATTAAGCTGTGGACTTTAAACTATAATCTGTTTGCTGACAGGGCTGTTTGGGAATGAGCCTGGGTGCAACCAATATGTGGAACTATAACCAGGCTGGGATGATGGGGGCAGCTATCCTGGGTGCAAGGTGTTAGGAGAAACAATATGTAAGTGGACATGGGGTACAAGTGTAGTTCCTGCACTGGTTTTAGAAGCTGTAGGTGATACTGCTGCTTCTTAAATTAATAGCAGTACTTCATTTGCACTTGTATTTAGTGGCTCAGAGAGTTAGTGGCTGTAGCAAGTAGCAGAACCTCCCATTTTCTTTTTGGCCCTCATCTTCCAAAAGCCCTTTTTTGCCTTTCAATTGTGAGTTAAGGGGGTGTCAGATGACCTAGGTATGGCCTTGCTAAAATGGTGGAGTTTATTTATTTACCATTTTTAACCGGGCAGGTATAAGTACACTGGGCTGAGTGGACCTTTTCAGGCATGACCTATATGCCTTTCAGCAAAGTTTTACAGGATCAAGCAAACATATGCAATACAGTAACATGAACAGAATACACTGAGTGCCACTCACTTATACATTTAGTAGAAAGTCAGTATAGAGCATTGTGAGAAAGTCTGAAAACTGGTACTGAAGGTAATGTGTAGACAGCATAATACTATCCATGTGAAGCCAAGGTAGATGGTTTTTCAATTCATTATTAAATGTGTTTTTAAAGATTGACACTACAGTGAACACTGTTTTTGGTGACAATTAAAGTAAGTGGAACATTCAGTTGATGCATATGTGGAACATGTCAGGGGTTTTGTAAGTATCGTTTGATGTATTAGACAGAAAATACTTTATAATGGCTGAGCATGCTGTGCAGCTGTATGTTACGATGCACGCAGCTGTAGTGAACTCGTAAATACAGTGGGACAGGATTTGCATGTTGAAGGCATCTGACCTTTTTCTGCAGTGTTTGACTATGCATTTGGTATATTTGTGATAGTGGGGTGTGAAGGGGTCAACTTGTGAAAACACAGTGGATATATGACCTTCAATGACTGCAGCATAGGTTCAGTGAAAACGCATTTTACACTTAGAAATGCAGTTTCAGTCTTTTGGGTTTAACTGATCATCTTTCCCTGATTCATATGTCATTATATACATACAAATATGTGTACACATGAATTCCTACAGAAAACTGTCACAAGATTTCATTTAAACCTAACATGCTGTACAATGAGAAATCTGAAGATCACTGCAGTATGACAGAAGGTGTGAAACAGCTAAGTGATACTACAGTTATAGGTGGCAGTGTGTCCATCACTTTGAACTGAAAACAATGCACTTTAGTACAAGGAAATTTTGAGTTTAGGGTATAATTGTCCCATAAATAGACAGCCTTTTAGTAGGTCAAAGGACTATTAAGAATGTAGCTTCAGAAATGCATCTCTCCTCTACAAAAGTGTGAAAATGACTAAATCTGGAATACATTTCATACTTCTGAACTTCTATGATTTACAGACAGCACTACGATTTTGTCTGTCCGATTAGCCTTGCACCGCCTGGATTTACTGATTTTCTTGATAAAGTGAGATCGACTGAAGGGCACATACAATATTAGATTAATAGAGCTTGTACAAAGATTCATTTTCATTAACCGTATAAGGCCTAGGATCCAAAAACCTTCTTTTCTAAAAAAAAAAAAAAAAAAAAAAAAATAAGAAAGCATATGTTAGGTTAATTATTGTAAGAAATACAAGTTCTAAGTTTTGAAAGACGTGTGACAGAAATACAGCTACTTTACTGCAATGACAAAGCTTCTACTGCTGCAAGGCTCAAACCAGAAACAGTATTTCCTAATAAAGCTACAGTGCAATTTAAAGTGGTCTGTACAAAACACTTACATAGTTAGCTAATCAGACTGCTTTTTTCTCCATATTCATTAGAGTATGAACTACTGCTTTTTTAACCAACGTTTTTCTTTAATCTTTTCCATGCCCCATCTTTCATTCTCCATGACTTGTGTGTGCAGTAACACAGCTGCACATATTTCAGTGGAAAAATGCATTCCTGCATTCCTGCCTTTTCCCATCCTGTTACTATACTGTCTAAAGCATGATCCCAGCGTTCACCCATAATGACAAATCCAATTTATTTCAGCACTGCTGATTATTCTCCTGAAGTGCAACGCAGCTTCCTCATGCAAGATCGTAGCTTGAGCTCTCAGTCACTGCTTCTCTTCACTCTGTTGTAATAAGTTACATTTCCGCTATTCCAGATTCTTACTCTCACTATTAGCTCATGTTTATTGTTCTTATCTCATCAGTCCAACTTGACTCCCAGAATTCTCTTCTCCTTTCATATTAATTTTTGTAATGGTCCATTAAAGGTTGTTGAAACATATTTGTGAAACTACAATTAATGTAAAGTATTTCAGTAAATGGCAGACAGTGTGCGTGTGTGTGTGTGTGTGTGTGTGTGTGTGTGTGTGTGTGTGTGTGTGTGTGTGTGTGTGTGTGTGTGTGCGTGTGTGTGTGTGTGCGTGTGTGTGTGCTTGTATGTGTGCTGGCCCTCAACTGTCCAAATTTTGCAGAATGTCCAGATTTTTGCCCCATATTTTTTGTCTGTTCCTCATAAATTTTGTGATTTTCTAGAAAATCATTGAAGGCTGAAGTTGCTAAATAATGACAGACATTTGAGTTTCAGACTTCATGTCCTTTAGAAATATTCATACTAGCACAAATCCTGTTATTCTAGCAACTTTCTCATACTAGCACAAATCCTGTTATTCTAGCAACTTTGTAAGTTCACGAGAGCATTATTTAATATCTGTCCCTGTTTATTTTAGGCTTTGTCCATATTTCTTGCACTAAGAGGTAGGTAGGGGTGTGTGTGTGAATGAAACACCCTAGTTAGGGGTAGCAGGTGGTTAGTAATTTACTCGAGCTCAAAACCTGTACCTTAGTTACAGAGAACAAAAGCATGAATCCTCTACCCCAACTACCATGCTGCATTTTTCAAAGAACTGACTTTCAGGTTCATTTTCAATTCAAGGAATCGAGTTTGAGTGAATTTATATTATATTACTGAAGAGGCATTACAGCGAATGTGTCTTCATCGACACTAAAAGAGCGAACCGTGAATTACGAGAATGGCCGTAGCTTGGCTGGGGAGGGGGGTAGCAGTTTGAGAGCTGTGAGTACAAATTTGAAAATCCTAGCTACACCCCTGTTTAAAGGTAACAGCTGATAACACTGGTGATCTGTGTTCCTGGTGTCAAAAGTTGGATGATTTGCTTACCATTGTTAGATGTTACTCTAGACTTAATGATGATGATTGCACTTGTGCAATTGTCATGGCTTGGAGAACTGCTGTTTCATATATTAATGACTGGACTGATGAACTTAATAAAGTTAGGCATAGTGCAAAGAACAGATTTAGGAAATGATGCATCTATTTTCTACAAGGAACATTCAACTCCTATGAACCAAGATGATGCCCCTGAGAACTATGGAATTCTGAATGCAAATATTCAGCAATCTGAAGATCAAGTTTGTTTAGAAGGAAAGAAAAAAAAAAGACATAAAGGAAGAAGTTCACAACAAATAACAAGGAATAAAAAGAAACCGATTAATGACTGTAAAGGAAAGGGAATACGTAGTAAAATGGACACTGCTTTGTTGTGTAACACACTGGTGAAAGGGAATGATGATATCTGTCTATCAAAAAACCTCCAGTCTAAAAAAAGGCATCACCTTTCCAATAGAGAAGGTAGAAAAAAGAGGCAAGGGGCAGGTGAAAAGGAAGAAATCAAAACTCAACATGGAAGGGTTGAAGAACATTACTGTAAGAAAAAAGAAGAAATAGACAGATGTTGATTCATGGCTCAAGCTGTGGATTTACAATACCAGCTGGATGATTTTAATATGCAATGAAAACAGTGGGATTAATAAGACTAATAGTGATGGAGATCTATCCTTCATAACAATTGACAGAGCAGAAATTACTGTATTAGAAGCTGAAGATTCTTCAGAGATGTCCTGCAAAGATATTCTTGTAATTGGAGATTCAATTATTAGAGGAACTGACACTTATATTTGCAGAGATGATAATGAACATTGAGTAGTGTTATGCTTGCCAGGAGCAAAAATAGAAGATGTGAAACAAGCCTTGGAATGCCTTAATGTAAGGAAGTATGGATCTGTTTTTATTCATGTTGATACAAATGATGTCACTCACAGGGATTATGTGACTGTTAATAGGGAACTGACAGCCCTCTTAGTGTGGCTTGTACTGGTGTTAGGATGTATTTTTCACAAATCACCTAGAGAAAGGATAGGTCAGGTCACTGTGAATGAAAAAATGTCCTGTTTTAAGAAATGGAAATGTGTAGATCATCCAAGCCTTGTTTTGGGCACATATGTGTTCAGACAGGATGGTGTGCATTTGTCAAGATCAGGGAAGAGAATTTTTGCAGCAGATATTTTGCAATATTTGACAAACACTAGGCAGGATTTTTGCCAGGTCAAAAATTTAGCAACTCACAGATAGCAACATTTGATGCATATCTGGTGGCTGTTAATGCTAGGAGCATTAATAATAAAATGTTTTTACTTGAAAATTTGCTACGTTCCCATAAGAGTGATGTTATTATAGTTTCTGAAACATGGTTAAATAACAATGACTGGAAACCAATTCTGTCAGGATATAAATGTTTTTACTGTAACAGACATTCTAACAAAAAATCAAGTGGAGGTGTTATGATAGGGATTAAAGATAGCTATGAGACCTGTGATTATTACATGTTGAGTGATAACACTGATACGATAGACTGTGTAACTGTGACAATAAAGACAACCATGGAACACATAACAATTGTTGGAGTGTATGGACCACCAGAGTTAAGTGCAGATGACCTAGAATAATTCATACATTTCTTACATGAAACACAAGATTGAAGAATAATATTAGATGGGGACTTAAATTTACCAGAAACAGACTGGAATAATATTGATTCACCAATGTTAGTAAGGAAATTATTCACCGAGTATATTTAGGAACAGCAGTTGCTTCAGACTGTAAAAAAAAAACCTACCAGGGGTCGGAACATACTAGATATTGTTTGTGTTCCCAAAGAAATTACTGTAACTTCAAGTCAAGTTTTACCACCATTGATGTGCAGTGATCATGGGGTTATTTAGGTTAATTTGTTGCTAGATAATTCTGCCAAACTGAAATCTAAACCAATGCACAGAAGGTTAATTACAGATTATGCAAAACAGTCACTGGAGTGAGGTGTTCAGTGGAAAAACTGAAGATGGAATGTGAAAAGATTTGAAAGAGAAATTGTTTGAGTGCAAAAAGTCATAAACATGTTTAATATCAGGATCTAGGCATACAACATCAGGGGGATATATTTCCATAAGAACAAGATATCTGATTAAGGTTAGAGACAAAAGAATATAAGAAATGGAAGAGAGGTCAAACTACAACTTTGAAAATTGAAATAAACAAGCTGGGCAAACAGATTAAGCATAGTGTGAGACAAGATCAAGAAAAATTTGAGCATAATAGGAAACCTTTTTATAGATGCATAAGATGTGGAAGAATTAAAGACACACAGATTGATAAACTGTGTGCAGATTCTAAAATGTATTCTCAGACACAACAGATTATAGATATATTTACAAAATCTTATGCAAAGCAGTTTGGCTCCACAAAAGGGGTGATAAGTTGTCCTAGTGACATTCAGGTAAACCCAGACATTGGAATCAAATTAGAATATATTGAAAAAGAACTGCGCAAACTGGATTCAAACAAAGTCCAGGGAGGAGATGGAATTATTAGCAATGACCTGAGAACACTTCAGCAAGAACTTACACTACTATTATATTTATTATTCACTAGGTCATATAAATATGGGGAGATTCCTCAAGACTGGAGATATGCACTTATTAAACCTGTCTTTAAGGGAAAGGGGGGGTAGGACAAACCCAGAATCATATAGACCCTTAAGTCTACTTTCATGTTGTGGAAAATTAATGGAAAAGATAATATCGGATAAGTTATTGTCAGAGCTGGATAGGTTGGGACTAGAAACCATATAGCAGCATGCATATTGTGAAAGTAGATCTATTACCACCTAGTAACATGATGTTCTATAACAATATAATAATAGGTATGAATAAAAAATTGTGCTGTGATGTAATTTATATAGATTTAACTTCAGCATTTGATAGGGTCATACACAAAACACTGATCAATAAATTAGAACAACTAGGTATTGATGTACTCTTAATAAGATGGATAGCTGCATGGCTTACAAATAGGACATGGCAAGTATCATACAGCAAATGGACAGGTGAAATCCTTGGTTACAGTCAGGGTGTCTAACAGGGCTCTGTCCTAGGCCCTTAATTGTTTAGATTGTATCTTTCAGTTCTAACTTTTTCATCTGATGTGTTCTACAGTCTATACGCAGACAATGTGAAACTGGGTAAACTGATTACAAGTGTTACAGATAAAGGATGTCTGCAAAATAACTTGACTAAATTGACCATTTAGGCACAGGAGAATAATATGCTGATAAATGCAATAAAAACTAAGCATATGAGATTTTGAGATATAAACTGCAAGGTGAATATTTAATACAGCACACAGTGATTGCAACTGTAAACTCATTTAAGGACCTGGGTATATGGATAGATTTAGCTATGAGTTTTTCTAATCATATCAACTAATTGGCTAACAATAGTTATAGAACTATAGGTTGTATAAAAAGATATATAAAGTCTAGGAAATTAAAAAAAAGGAAGTCATTGTTTGTTAGTAACATTAGACCCAAACTTGCGTATGGAATAACAATATGGAAACTCTAGAAGAAGACAAGCATGAGTAAACTGGAAAGAGTACAGCAGAAATATACCAAGGGCATCCATGGGTGTGAAAATCTAAGTTATTATGAAGGGCTACAATATCTGAACTTGTACAGTGTCTCTTACAGATATCTAAGAGGAGATCTTATTCAGGTATACAGGGCATTTATGGACAACTACCTGTGGGAATGTTTGGGGTTATCAAAAAGTACTAGAGAATCATCAGACAAACTGTGTAGAAGATTCTATAGGAATAAGAAGTGTACTGATTGGTTCTCTGACAGAGTAGCTGATGCATGGAATAAACTACCAAATTACATTAAAGCAAGCACTAGTTTAGATATTTTTAAGAACAGTCTGGACACTTATTATGGGAACAAGTGTTGTGGTATATTGGCAAGCTAGAATGGCATTTATGCCCGTGCTTGAAATATTTGTATGTATGTATTTGTATCTATGTATAGGAATATAAAATGTCATGAAATAATAATTTGACATACAGCTGTAATCAAAACCTTAAAACTGTGCAAAAACATCAGTCAATAGAGAAGTTCATTATCAAAACAAACCACATAGTAATCTCTAGTTCATTGCATCCAGCAGCCTAAAACTGTTACAGTATCTGGCTCAAGGTAGTGCCCTTACTCTGCCTTTATTGTGAATTCCTATAGCTCAGTGAATTTAAGCATATTTGCATTAAAGTAACCATTCTATTGTAGGTGATGGCACAAACTCATCAGTTTTTACCACAGGAAGTGAAACACCTTTCATCCTCAGTCACCATTAGTGATTGATGCCAACCTCTGCACAAATGCTGAGGAATAAAGTGAAGACTTTTTTGGACGGGCCATTTCTGGCCATGTGTTTTGTGTATGATTCTATTTTTGACCAGATTAAACACGTGAAAAGGAGTTGACAAGTCAGTGGTGAAAAAAGGGGGCAAGCAGAGAGGAGGACACAAGGGAAAGAATACAGGAATTTGCAAGATTGTGGTGGAAGAGCACCACAGCAGTCCAGTTCTTCACACCATAAATGTAGAATTGTGCTCAAAATTTTATGACTTTGGAAAGTCACCATACCTGGGATGGGTGACAACAACAAAATAATGTTGTTTAGTCAATTGGACCAAATCAAGCTTGTCAAGATGACACATATGCAAGGTAGAGAGCTATGCATAGGGTAAAATTTTTTGTGGGATAGGTACCCATTTTCTTTTTTTTTTTTTTGGAGAAGGTGCTTAGCAATGAGAGGGTCAGGTAGGTAGTGTAGGTTTTGTAGCAGGCAGAGACATACAAAACATCCAAGACAGACTGATGATGGACACAAAAGGTTGTGGGGACATCATGTTTGGAGATAGGTATCGGGCATCTGAGATGCATCCACACATTCAGCTTGAGAACAGTGGGAATCTAGTCCTCACCCTCAGAACTGTCATTACTGTCTACTGTGTCAGTTGTCTGGGTCATTGTTGGACATTGTGGAGCAGATCTGTTAATTTTTGCTATATGAATAATAACATGGACCTCAGAGGGATATTGCAGGGGTTAGCAGCGGACAAAGACAATTTGGAAGCTTTTGGCTTAAACATTGCTGATTCTGGGAACCCCAATACACAGGCAGGGGATATCAAGTATATATGTGGCAATCTGTTCCACAAAATAACTAAAAACATGAGGGGCCTAAGAGCCAATGTTTGGCACCTGAAGCTCTTTAAAGCTTACAAGCTCAAAAATATAACCCCTCGGGGACTCAGAATTCGAATCCAACCGTTAGTCAGTTTGGTTGATGAACAACTAACCAAAAATTGGGCTAAGACCCAACACGATGCATCCATGTTATTTGTAGATACATTAGTTTCATACTATAAACGTATGGTGGAGCAACAGACAACTGAGGTATATAATAATTGTATGGAAGCTCAAGCTTTTGAACATGAGGAATTTTATCATAAACATGTCATCGAATTAGCTAAGGAACTTGCCAATTTGGAGACACAGTTACTTAAAAAGAAAACGCAGAAGTTTCAGCCTGATCTGACCGATTATGAAAAGGGTAAACCATTTATGGTCCAGAGAAATGTAAGATTTTTTGATACATCCAGTAGAATAAACAAGAAAAAGAGGCCGAGATCAATATTAAAGAAAAATACTTTCTCTACTAGTAGTGTTACAGATGAGGATACATCCTCAGCCACTGATCCTGAATGCCCTTCCAATCAGGGGTCCCCAGTAGCCAAACGCAAACCTTCAGCCGACCCTTTAGATATAGGAAACGGAGGGGGGGCAGGAAACATAGGGGAAGGGGCTTACAGTTTGCAACAGCTACTACAGAAGATAGTCAAATAATTGATAATGTGCACAATATATCTTCCTTTGAATTATCCTCTGACCAAAATAAAGTTCTTAACAAGGGTTTGAATTTTGTGCCTTCCTCTTTTGTTTCGGAACAGACTTTTGTTAATGAATTAAATGAATTTTGTCGATTGATTAATCTAAAAATATTTTTTGCAGATTGTGATCTCTCTCAAAGTTCATCTGGTTTTCATTTTGGGAAATCGACATTCTAACCATCCATGGATAAGCATGTGGCCATATTCAGGGAGTGTGTGCTCAAAGATCTACATTTTACACCTGGATATCAGCCTACCAAATATAATTTGACCCCTTTGGAGCGCAAGGGGTTACAGGAACTCAGTTCCAATCATGACATCATCATTTTGCCAGCAGACAAAGGGGGTGGTATTGTGGTTATGGATCGGGCTATGTATATTGCCGAAGCTTATAAACAATTATCTGATGCTAGGTTTTATATGCATATGGTAATAGACCCGATGCCTAATTTCAAATCACTAATTGACTCCTTCCTGGATATGGCCACTGAAGAAAGGATCATAGACCAACACACATGTAAACAGCTTAAGGTCACCAATCCTATTCCCCAATATTTGTATGCCAAAAATACATAAACATCCTACGTGTCCTCCGGGCTGACCTATTGTTTCTGGCAGAGGCTCTCTGACCGAGCCTCTGTCTGTTTTTCTTACATATTATCTTAAACCATTATTGTCTATGGTCAGGTCCAGGCTTAAGGACACAACTGAATTTCTGAACATTCTTCATGATACTCAGTTGGAATCAGATTGGTGGCTCTGCACACTGGATGTCGCCTCTTTATATACTAGTATTCCACACCAGGCTGGGTTATCAGCTTTAGCATTTTGGTTAGAAGAATCCAAGTTCTATTCTACCGGATTTAATAACTTTCTTATCAATATGACTGAATATGTACTAACTAAAAATGTCTTTTTCTTTGATGGTCAGATATATTGGCAAACCAGGGGAACAGCCATGGGGGCTTCTTTTGCCCCGATATATGCTGACCTATTCATGGGTTATTTTGAAAAAATCTACATCTATGATATTGGTAACAACAAATTTCTGACAGAACTAGACATTTGGAGGAGATACCTGGATGATTGCTGGATGGTGTGGCGGGGAGATATACTTTTGGCTAAAGAGTTTGTTCAATATTTGAACAACAATGTACGGGGTATCAAGTTCACTTTGGAGACTCAATATCATGAAATTGTGTTCTTGGATGTCAAAGTCACCAGACAACATGATCACACTCTGGCGACGAGTGTACACAGAAAGTTTCCACAGTATAATTCTCTTTTACATGCCTCTAGTAATCATCCCCGCCACATCATCAGCAACATTCCCAAGTCACAATTCATACGTATGAAACGTATTTGTTCCTCTACTAAATCTCATGCAGAATGTGAACAAGATCTTTGTGATAGATTTATTCAGAGGGGATATAACAGATGTCAACTTCATAAAACCATCCAGGAGGTCAGACATATGCCACGGTCCCAATTATTAACATACAAACATGAACAAGAGGCGGTTACTTGTTCCCAAGCACAACCTGTCAGATTCACAGTTACCTATGGTAATAATACCCCTTTATTTAGAAATATTGTTGATAATCATTGGGGTATTTTGAGAGCACATGAGTTTTTATCTGACATATTACCTGAAACATGCTTTTTCATACTGTAGGGGTAGGACGTTGAATTCACACTATACACATTATAAAAAATGTCACTCTACAACAACTACACAAATGACCTTGTTTGGGGATCCACTCATTGGTTCCTTTCTCTGTGGTCACTGCAGTGCATGCAGGTACATGAGCAAAATGAAGGAATTTTCAAGTGCCAACACTTCATGAGTTTTCAACATTAGGATCTTTGGTAATTGTAGTTCTGATTGGGTGGTATATTTGGCCACCTGTACATGTTCTTCATTTTATGTCGGCCAAACCTCTCGTCCACTAAGATTTCGCATAAGTGAGCATCTCAGTGCTATCAGAACTAAAAAATTAACAAATGCCCTATACAAGCATACTTTGATTCACCAAACTGCCCAATTTCAATTTACTATCATTGATAGGATTCAGCTGCTGAGGATTAACAAGGCAGGCTGGCATGAAAAACTCAATAACATGGAAGCATTATGGATTACAAAACTGGGTGCTTTGTTCAAACCTGGGTTAAATGAATGTAGATAAAGTTGTATGTGGATACTATATATTTATACATCTATTGTTGTATTTTAGGGTTTGAACTGAGCTTATTTTCCCTATTTCACTGGGGATTAATGTGACCAATATTAATGTAATATTATTATATTCATTTTTGTCACTATTTTCTGTTTCTAAGAATTGTTCATACCAAATTTTTTTCCTTTTTGGGTACATATCCCTTTAAACTTCTTAGTATATAAGGAACATCAGTATGCATCATTTTAACTTTTTCTTTCTGCACTGAAGAAGGCCATCACATTGGCCGAAACCGGTTTGCACTTCTTCTGTTTTTTATTTTGTTTTTTACATGCCACAATAAAGTAGTTTTCTGCTTGCCTAAACCTTTGTGCTGGCTCGTTTTGTGCGTTTCAATGTTGGATATGGCATTGTTTTGGCAATATGATGCAGGACCATTTCAACCCTGCCAATTCAGGCACTAAGGTCCCTCTTCATTATGCCCCCCAGCAGCCTTTTCAGCTCCTGATGGATAACAAAATTGCCTCCTCCACTACTACTGCTCCCAGGAGTGGTACCACTGCACCAGTATCTACAGTAGAGCTACCTGACACAGGTGAAGCATGTATGGCAGATGTAGATACAATGCTGACAAGGTGTGACCTAGATGTGCTTGCAGTCTATCTTATTTGTGGTGCCACTACCAGCACATGTGGAGGTATGGTGGGAAAAACCCCAGTAGTCTGTCTAGCTCCTTCATTTTTTTTCGGCAGCAATGTATTCAAAAATGTATGAATAACCAAAAAAAAAAAATAGATAGATAAGGTGGGATAGGAAAAAGAGAATTAGATCTGAAAAAATTAATCATCAAGGTGCTGCTTAAGTCTTCTTAAGACACTAAGGTCTTGCTGGCTGGATTCTGCTGAAATCAAAGTCTATTTATAATTGCATTCACAGTCTGTTGCCACAGAAACTCGCAGAATATACACTGATGCAGCACCAAACTCTGTCACTTTAAAAGTAATAACTAATAAATAGCTTTTTATAACAAACCACACGTACTACTGTTGTAGCTTTAGTTACACTATACCACTTTACTTCTCAATCAGCATAGAAGATAATTTTCCTGTACAAAATACTACTAACAATTTCATTTGCTATAGTCTCTTTATAGTGGTTTTACATCCTGTTTTTCTCCTTGGTATTCTATTTTGATCTTTTTATGATAACATCTGTTTGCTGGTATTTGCAGAAAATATGTTTTCATCTTGTAGAGAAATAATGCTGGTATTGTGTTTTAATGAAACATCTTGTGCAAATGCTGACTTGATGAAAGCATATCCATTCAAACTTCCTTGCTTAACAGTGTCATATGATAGAAGCACGTACAGGTGGTTGTCCTGTTGTCAATTTTTTAAGGAAGCAGGTTAAACTTTTTACTGACGGTGTGAAATGCATAAATCCTGTTTTTTACATTTTTGCTAAGTCTGTAAGAGGTCAGTTTTTTGCTGACAGTGTGAAATGCATGCGTTCTAGCTAATTTTGTAGGAAAACATGTCCAGTAAGCAAATTCCTTATTTTCCAAGCCACAGTCATTTAGTATGGATGCTAATCACATATTGCTAAACTCCATTTCTACATTTAAGCAAGCTTTATTTTGTACCTTATTTATGTTGCATATTTGTAACAGAATTACTTTCAACCTTAATACCTTGTTGACCATACTCTTACAAGATGAATGGCATGTCACATTAGTTTTTTTTATTTTTATTTCAATACATAAATCAGGATGAGAAATAAATGTGTACACCTTTACCATCCCCGATATGATGGAAGGCATTAATGCGGCATAAATCAATCAACTGTAATCGTATGATCTGACAAATACAATGCAATCACCAATAGCTATTAGAGCAAGCATGTCTGATATAAAAGTTAAGGTATGTCTGCTCAAGATGATACAGAGTGATGGACTGAAAATACTTCTCTATCTTGCATTCAGAACTGATGCATACTTACCCTGTGCTTCTCTGAGATGAGTTAGGCTCCCTTGATGCACCTCATAATTTCTGCTATCTTTTCTGCAGTTGTACAGTACAGAAAAGGAAAAATATAAATGAAAAAATAATGAATAACTGTGTTGGCTGCCTAATTAATGTTATATTAAAAACAGGTGATGGGTCAGTATACTTACACAACTGTGGGGTGTTTGCAATCTTAAATTAATCCTCCCATCATCTCAGTTGGTCCTGTTTGCAACTATTCATGTCACTATAGTGGTAACAATATTGGTTCTCATTGCATAGTTTGTTAGTTGCACTGGAGACAGTCTTGGTCAAGCCATTCCAAACCTCATCCTTATACTGAGAAATGGCATAATCCTGCAGCAGCAGCCTCCATTTGTAGTGCTTCATGAGGAGTACCATAAAAATCCTGGACTTCTCACAACCCCACCTTTATCCACTAAATGAAACACCATCCCTGCCATCATCAGCTGTGTCCACAGAAGTCAAGCTAGAAATATGTGTCTGAATTGGTATCCAATTAAGATATTGTGAGTAACAGCTTGTGCACAAAGCCACATAGCCTTGCCAGTGGCATTTGTGAAATTGAAAGCACAGCAATCGCTTAGCAGACACACTGGCACCAATTACATCAAAAGCACAGAAGGTGTAAAATATGGTGTTGAGATTTGGCATTGTGTGATGCTCAAACTATTGACACCATTGCTAATTAATGAAATGCTTTATGGTGTTGTTATAATCATGGTTGGCTAGAGGAAAAAATAGTATGACTTGTGACATATTGGGCTGTTGGGACTTACACTAGTGAGACTGAGTAGCATCACATCGGAATCAAAGCCATGAGAAAAGGAAGGATAAAATGTTAAACATTGCTTATTAATTTTTGGTGCTACAGGAGAACTTACTTTTTGACATGGTAATTACAGGTATACTAATTTAAAAATGAATAGAGATATACTTCAGAGATGCCTATATGTCTGACTTTCCTTTGTCATGGGATTACATTTCTATCTAAAAGTCAGTATTCATGTTTGCAAATACATTTCATATGTATGCAGTTGCATAACCAGAATAATGTATGTTGGTTTAGGTTGCATACGTACTACAGAAGACATAATGTCCTAAACACATACTAATGGTATTTGATAATTGATAATAATTATTACATCATAACCATGTATGCAAGTGCTAAAATAAATATCATCATTGTAATGTTTAACATAATTTACACACGTTATGTTGAGTCTCTATAGCAAGCAGTAAAGATACATTGGTTGCAATAAACAGATATGATAGTCATTTGCATTGTTACATTCCTAATTAAAATATTGTGAGAAATAAAATTCTGACCCCCTATGTAAACATACCCTCAAGCTGGATTCTAACCCTGCATCAGCTGTTCTTTTTCTTTAAGCTCACTACACCTTGAACCACAAAGAAAGTTAGTTGACACCTGGAATTTATTTGAGTACTATCCAGAGTGCTGACAACCACACACCAGCATCAGTCATGCTTACACTACAGAAGGTGACCCAAATTAAATGTTTCACTTTTTTCCTTAGGAAATGAATCATGTTTGTGCACTACTGAGGGGCTTGCAAATGCAAAAGGCATAAAAAAATAAAAAAAGGAAAAAATTGATAGGAAAATTAAATCAGTCAAATGGTATATAGCAGTGACTAGAGCAAGCAGTACATTACAGTAGAAAATTCATCCTTCTCACATCTCCTTGCCACATTAGACCATGAATGTCTGGCACACATTATCAGGAATTTAGGTAATGTCAAATAATGAGAAAGGGGACAGACAACAGCTCACTTACTATTAGCAATACTGCGAGCAGTTGAGTTTCAAACATCAATACAATGATATAAGAAAATGTGTGTTAATATAGCAATAACCCACGCCTGGGTGTGGGTAATGCTGGATTTACCCACGGTTGGTGTGGTTTGGTCCCAAGGGCGAAGCCCGAGGGACCAAACAAAGACAACTGTGGGTAAATCCAGCATTACCCACACCCAGAAGTGGGTTATTATATATAATGCCATTATTTAAGAAAAGAAATAATTACTTTTCTTAAATAATGGCATTGTATAATGCCTCTTTGCTGCCCTTCCGCACCTGTCTGGTGTTCTGCGGCAGTTCTGATGTACTGCGCATGCCTACGCAGTACATCAGAGCTGTGGGCAAAAGCAACGGAGAACGCAAGTTCTCCGTTGCTTTTTACTGTCTCGCTATGTTAAATGGGTTTAACATAGCGAGACAGCTTTAAAATAAGCAACGGAGATCTCCGTTGCTTATTTTAAAGCTGTCTCGCTATGTTAAACTCATTTAACACAGCGAGACAAGTTTAAAAAAAAGCAACGGAGATCGCAAGATCTCCGTTGCTTTTTACACACTGTGTCGCTATGTTAAAGGAGTTTAACATAGCGAGACAGCTTTAAAAAAAGCAACGGAGATCTCCGTTGCTTTTTTTAAATCTGTGTCGCTATGTTAAACTCTTTTAACATAGCGAAGAATGTTATACTAACGGAAAAAGTCCGGGCGACCGGACCTTTTTCCGTTAGTATATTGAGAGATTTACAACGGGCACGCTGGTTGGGCTGGCCAATCAGCGTGCACGTTTTTAGGGTAGGCATTGTATAATATGTATTCACAACCCCCTTTGTAAAATTATCAGTAAATTGTATTTAAATCCTGCAACAGCTGTCTTCTTCCTCAAAGGTCACTGCACTTACACCTTGTGCCACAGAGAACGTTACATTACAAGTGCATTTTCTTCACATGATACTATCCAGAGTGTTGATGACCACATACCAGCACCAGGCTCATATGCACTACAGAAGGCATCTCTAATTAAATCTTTTCACTTTTTTCCTTAGGAAGTGTACCAGGTTTTTACACAGCTCAGTGGAGCACAAATGCAAAACAAATGTAATGTATATATTTAACAAGGAAAACAGCAGTTATAGCATTAGCATGGCACATTCCTCCTTTTCACATCTGCTTGCCACATCACAAGTAGAATTTAGATTACACATCATCATCATATAATGGCAGTTGTTCTGAAAGGAGACACACAGAATACCAGGAGGTCACTCTTGCCATAGGACGCACAATTCCTCATGAATTAAAAGTTTACAATGTACTGTATAACAATCATGATGAATATTTGTGAGCTATAAATAAGTTATCCAGCATATGTAACACATATTTCCACATTACTTATTTTACTCCTTTTGTGTTATCACATTTTACAAAATGTCATATGTTACAACATTGTGATGAAAATAAGACCAACAAGGACTAAAGATCCTCCATGGTAAATAAATAATCCAACTACTGACAAAACCATGTAGACAACCACACATCATACATAAACCAAAAACTTTAATAGACAAAATAAAACAAAAAGTATTAAAATGAATAAAATATTTTTAAAAAAGTCTCCACAATTGGATGTGCATAAGGTACAAATGTACTAGGTTTGTTAAACTGAATGGTCTCATTGAAAGCATTACTACCAAACATATTTCTGAGGCTATATTATGGCCAAATAACTTCAGGTCTATAACAAATAGCAACATATTACGTTGAAAACTAATCACACATTTGTATTTATGATTTTGCAGAAGAAAGTAGTGAATGCAAGGGGTGGAGACTTGGTAAATAGCACTGAAATTATGAAAACTAAGTGGATAGCTGAATTACAGGCGGACAAATCACCTGGTTTGAATTGTGTACTTCCTATTAACCTGATTTTGAAAGTGTGGAGTCCATTTCATTGATTGAATATATTCCCTTTTTATGTGGACACTCTACTTTGAATGGATGGATCTGATGAAGGGGTTGTACCTGAAATTGCTTGTCCTTTAATATTGCTGCTATCCTTTCTTGAGTTTATATAGATAGATAGATATATAGATAGACAAATAGATAGATATATAGACAGATAGATAGATAGATAGATAGATAGATAGATAGATAGATAGATAGATAGATAGATAGATATGTTATGCATTCCAATACTTTTTGTTTTATTCTGCCTATTAAAGTTTTTGGTTTATGTATGACAGCATGGCGGTCTACATGGTTTTGTCATTAGTTGGCTTATGTTACAACATCCACAGCACATATTTTTATTAATAATGAGATGAGACAAGCTGAGTTTACAACATCTTTTTAACATCAATTCACATGGAATACAATTAAAATTTTAGCATTTATCATGGACTTTAGTCTGTCACATGCAGCATTTGGTCTCAATATTTATTCTGAATCCAGTCATAACAAAAATTCTGTAAACTGGATTAGAACCCTGTATTATGTGGCATCCTTCTCTACACTCACTTCACTTGTACTTTGTGCCACAGGGAGTGTTAGCTGACAGTCCAGAGTGCTGATGAAACTGTACTGGAGGCAATTCCAGTTGTGCTAGTGATGGCATTCCAAATTAAATTTGTCATTTTTACCTTAGAAATTGAACTATTGTTCAAGGCTAGAAACCACTGACAGGCCTGAGTTTGCAAGGCCAAACACATTGCAAAGGATGCCAATAAGAACAAATTAAAAATGGAAACATTATAAAACAAGTATATACATTTCTGAAGTTATCTCCACTTTATAGTTCTGCAGCATAAACATAAGCTTTTTAAACATCAGTACATTCACATAAACAGCACCATCTTTGAATGTGAACCATCAAATCAGTGAATTAACAGCACAGTGCTGAAACTACTGTCAATATTTGCTACAGACACTGATATATAAGCGGAAAAAGAAAAAGTAGCTTACATATAATGAAGTTTTGAGGTTGTATCAATTTACATAAAAGGCACAACAGAAAAAAGCTATGAAAGCTGTGCTTTTTAATTTGCCAGTAGATGTTAGGATGATTGTGATATTAGCAAGAGTTATGCTGATATTCCTTGCACACTATAAAACAACTATTTGTAACATTGCAGCTGTTTTCTTCTATTTACTTTGTGAGCAGCATTCCCTTATCTATGATTTTCAACAACGCTATTTCATTTGTTTTGCTCTTGATATTTGTTTCAGTGAGTAATATACATTCATAGTACTGCAGAATAATTGTTAGCCAGAGTCAAAGTGTTGTTGTAAGCAATTCAGAAAAAAATCAAGAATATTTCTCTAACTCAGATTGTTCATACATTCAGACTAATCATTCACATTTTCAAACCCTTAGCAACTGACACTTCTCAGTGTTCATCTTTGCAGTAGTAGGGCTTGTGCATATAATCATGTAGGTGCTTACACTATGTTTATATTCCCTGCACTTAGTGTAGATTGTGGAATTCATGAATGCTGATGAGTTCACACCTCGTTTACATATTCACAGTATTCAGAAGGTTGAATATGTACTATATCAAAGTAATCATATAGGTAAGGAACTTGTATCGTAGTAAAGGGGTCTGTTTGAATCAAGAGAGTTCCATAATACAATTTGTATACAAAAATTGTTTCTAGATTCACAACTGACTTGCTGCAAAGGTATGTTTTTTACTTATTTGTTTATTTATTTTACAATACACCCATTACCTTACTGTCTGCATTGTTTGTCCCTTACTTTTGGCATAGTCATATATATCAGCTATTTTTCCATGACAAATGTTTGTGAGGAATGTAACATGAGATTATGGAAACTTTTCTCTGAGCATTTCAACATATATTTCAGAAGAGTGCTGTATCACTTAATAGCAAGATCAGGGAGTTTTCATTTGTAGCCCACCAAATGTGTCAAGCTTGCGATAAATAGCTGCCTGATCTGCACAGAGGTGGATATCCAACAACAGTTTTAGCTATTTGTAATGTAAATGTGAACATTGTTTTGTTAATTAATTCTGCAATGTACTACAGAGTAATGCACCTGCTGTCCTTCTTATATAACTTTTAAACTGTGTTTTCACTTACTTTATTTTTGGAGGAGGTGAATTAACTTGTGTATGCTTATATGGAGAGTTGCCGTTTTCAATTATTTTGTGCATGATGGATGCATACCTTCATGCATATGCATTTTGTTAACAACCACTTCTATCTTAATTTTATGTTTTTGTTTTTGTTTGTTTTTTTATGCTTCATCTCATACAGGGCTATGGCACAGAACACATCTGTACCCATAAACCACTATACAGAAAATGAAGTTATCATCCAGGCAATACATTGACATGATTCATTCCTCTTAGAAAGAGGCAGAGGTGACAGTCCTTCCCATTACCTTATCTGGCAGCAGATGGTAAAGTATGAAAATGGTTGAGGAGGCCATGGCCATACATATCAGAAAATCTGACATAGGACCAGCGACATGATAATTTACTCAATATGTAGGGTGGTTGCAATTGGCCAGAAACATATGACCATGAGGAGTGGTTCTGCTACTGAACTACCAGTGACTGAAACAGAAGAGGTCCTGACCACTGTCCCAGACACCTCAGCAGAGGGCTCACACAGAATCAGTGGTGATGCTTCTGATATGGAGGACAATCCAAATGTGTATACTGCAGAAATGCAATAAAGTAAATAGTTTGTGCTTACTTCTTTGGTGTCAGACTTGCCCTCATATATCCCTCCCCTCACACAGTGTACAAATTATGATGACTATGCTTGTCCTTTGCAGATTTGACTTACAGTTGCATATATGAGTAGGCAATTGAAATGTTTGGTGTACATTATTTGCCCAAGTCCATTGCTGCATATTGCAGACATCAGTCATAAGGCATTACTGATATTACTGTACACCGGAGACATGTCTCAGCTTAGAAAAATATAAGTTTTTGCATATTGGAGTAAGCAATTGCATAGCTCTTTTTTCTTTTTCATACAGAGTCCACACTTACTTTGGGCCTCGGGTGAGGGCGGCAGAGGTTGCATATTTGTCTAGTGTTTCACTCTCAACCTGGTATCACTCTGAAGTTTCTGTGTCATGCAGTCCATAATAAGTCAAATGGGATCTAAACACCCTTCTTCTTGGCAAAGGCCTGGCCACAGCAAATGTAGCTGCAGCACCTTGAATTACAGCCTGTTGCACATGCAGGTTAATCACAGCAGCATCAATCCCCCTAACAATTTTTTCTAAGTTTAATTATGGCTGTATGCCATAGCATTTTGGATTTCAGGGCAAGTAACTACACTAAGTGTATGCAATTGCTTTATACCTTCCTGAATAGCTCTGCCATGTGGGATTGGTTAATTATCATATCATATATCATTTTGCTGCTTATGCTTTCATTAGCATATTCTGCTATTTACCCTTGTTTTGAGGTAGAGCTGTTTAATGAATACTTAAATCTCTGGGGATTCCCAGGTTGGGTTTAACTGTGCCACTATGGTTCCCCTTTCTAAGTTTATTCTTTCCATAATATGCCACGTATACAGTTTCACTTGAGCACTTACCCCTCCAGGCTGGGGTTGCCAACTGGCATGGCCAGTGATGAGAAGCACACCTTTTAACAGTACACATTTTCATAGAATGTCCAGATTTTTGCCTCATATTTTTGGTCCATTTCTCATAAAATTGTGGTTTTCTGGCAAATTAATGAGGGTTATAGTCAGAAAATAATGACACGCATGTGAGTTTCAAGAAAATTCATGCTAATGCAAAACATGTTATTCTGTAAATATTCTAAGTTTGTAAGAGTAATATTTAAAAAGTGTCCATATTTTTGTGCCAGATTCCTCCTCTTATTGATAGCTTTGTTCATATTTCTTTCTCTAAGAGGTTGAGAGGTATGATGACAAGTGTGGGAAGACAGTCCCCCAAAGAAAGTTGCACTGCTTCTTGCAGAGAATGGATTGCTGGGTTTAAGCAAGGTCCTCAATCCTTAAGTACTGATGTTCCATTGCTAAGTTACTGTGAGCCATGAGGTGCGGTGTTAGTTGTGTTTCTGCCCCCACAAAGTCTGAAATAATGTCCACTTCTGCAAGCCACTAGTTTTAAAAGCTCAGGTTTAATAGATCAGGTTCATAGGTTCATAGGTAGGTACTAGGCTATCTGCCTGAAGGCATTTATAAGCCTAGCCAGAATGTGTTGACTTTTGCTGCCTCCTTAGATTAGTTCCCTGTGCCTCTGTCCAGCAGAGCCACTGAAGTGATCCCCAGGGTAAACTTTCTGTTTCCCATCCACTCGTCAAGGTTTCTCTTGGAGTGTTAGCGAAGAGATCTGCCTAATGTAGATTGGAATCTTGTTCCAAAGCATGGGAAGTCTCTGGGACAGGACTCTATCCCTCCAGCATGTCCTATTTATTGTTGTGGTGAAGTTTAGATCCCTAGAGCATGTGGCTCAAGGGGATGTGGTTTTCTTTAGGTGGAGCATGTCCACCAATTCTGGATTGGACATGGCCTTGTATGTCAGGCAGAGATCACCTCTGAGTAGGCGGCATGCAACCGAGTACAGCTGGAGTTTCTTCAGCTGAGCTGCATAGGGCATCTGTTTGAGGCCAGTGATCCTCTTGGTGAGGTACTTCTGTGGTCTTTCCAGCTGTTGCAGGTGTCTTGTAAGATACATCCCAAATGGGGCATTGTACTCTTTGATGGGTCTGATGAGTGATGAGTGGAGGGGCACGATGACCTTTTTTGATCTGTATGCGAACCCTTTTGTGATTAGGTGGGCCACATAGAAGGATTTTCTAACCACTTTGACAATATGATTATCAAAGGAGAGATTACTATCCACTTGGGTCCCCAGATCCTTTATTATGTCTTCCGTATTTAGGGGACTACCACCTATGTGGTAGTTTGTGGGTTCTTTGTTTTTTCCAAAGGGGATGACTATGCACTTTTTGGCATTTAGCTTGAGGCCATGATTTTGACACCAGGAATCCACCTCTTTAGGGTCAGCCACAGTCCTCCTGTTCTTGCCTGCACCTCTGTGAAGTATATGCTGAACAGGAGGGGTCCTAGGGCTGAGCCCTGGGGAACGCCACTTGTAACTGGTTTAGAGTTGGACCTAGCTCCCACAACTCTCACCATGCGGGTTCTGTCCATGAGCCAGTTGGCAAACCATCTTGTGATGTAGGGGTTTATGTTCAGGCTGATGAGCTTGTCTATAATACCAGAATGGGGAATGGTGTCGAAGGCCTTTGCGAGGTCCAGGTAGGTTGTGTGTACCACTTTTCCCTCATCTATAGCCTTGGTAACTGTCTCAAAGAAGTCCACCAGGTTTAGGAAGCATGATCTGCCCTTAACAAAGCTGAACTGGGTAGGGACCAGTGTTTGGAGGTACCCAATGTCTCTGTGAATGAGGTCCATGATGATGTGCTCCATAGCCTTGCAGACCAAGCTAGTCAGGCTTATAGGGCAATAGTTCCCATGGTCTGTTGTGGCTCCACCTTTATGGAGCAAAATAACCGTTGCTGTGCACCACTCTATGGGTACGTAGCCTGTGGAGAGGCTGTGTTTGAACAGTGTGTTTAGGTGAGGGGTTAGTTCATCTTTGAGCTCGTGTAGGACGCAGCCTGGGAAACTGTCCAGTCCCATTGATGCTGTGTTTTTGGCTTTGGAGAGGGCTGTTTTAACCTGAGTGTCTGTGATTTCAGGGGCTCTACATTCTTCTGGTATGGTTATGGGCCCTTTTGGGGTGAGAGGGGGGTGAAGTTTGCACTGAACCTGTCTGCCAGGATGTTGGCGATATCAGTCAGTTCAGTGTATTTTGTGCCATTCTGCACTAACTCCGAGCAGATCTGAGCATTGCCACTTAGATTCTTGACATAGCTAAAGAATGACTTGTGGTTATCTTTGGAGTCCTTGGCAATTTTTCTTTTGAAGCTCGCCTTGGATGATTTTATGAGGGATCATAGTTTCTTGCTGATACTGATCAGGGATGTCTTCCCTTCTTGGTATTTTACTCTTTTCTGTATTAATTTCCAACTTCTGTTGTATAGCTTGTTTATGGCAGGTGTCCACCAGACTGGTTTCCTTTTCTTGGAGGAGTGAGTCTTGGTTTTGCTTGGGATAGCACAATCCATGCATTCTTGTAGGTGCCCATAGAATGCATTAGTAAAGGATTCTGCAGCTTGGACAGCATTATCCTTTAGCATGGGGGCTTTGAAACTTTTCACCTTGGTCTTAAGTAACTTGAAGTTTGCTTTTGAAAAGTTTTTCATGGTGGTTTCCTTGTCCGGGGGGGTGGGGGCGGAATGTGGATATCCAAAGTGATTTGTTTATGGTCAGATCTAGCCAGCGAGGGGTTAACCTCCGGTGTGGAACACCAGTCGCCCATGTTGGTGATGACCAGGTCCAATATGATGTCACCTCTGGTGGGAGTGTTGACCAGTTGAGCCAGGGCATTTGAGTTTATAAATTCTAGGAAATGTTGTGCAAGGGAGTCACTACTCTTGAGTAGTTCTCCCAGTTAATGTTTGGGTAATTGAAATCACTCTATATTAGGATGTTTGGTAGGACCTTTATGATTCCCAGTATTTCCAGAAACACAGAATGGGGGTCCTGGGACATGGTGGGTGATCTGTAGCAAGCTACAATTTGAATTGCAGTTTTTCCTGTTGTTAATTGCACGTGGATGATCTCTGAAGCATCGTGCTGTGCCACTAACCTGGATGTGTGGGTATCCTTGATGAATATGGATACGTCCCCGCCTTTTTTATTTCGATCCAGGTTCTGTGGCTGAAATGTATGGTATGAGTTGTAGCCTGGTAGTTCTGGTGTGCTCTCTGGAGCCTTAAACCAGGTTTCTGTTACTGCACATATATCGATTTTCTCCATACTGAGGAGGACTTTGAGTGTGTGCATTTTGAGGTTTAGACTTCTGGTATTGAGTAGCATTACCCTCAGTTTTTTGTTACTTGTGCTATTTATGGCAGTGGGTTTGTCTTTTGAGTCTTGCCTATAAAAGGCACTATGGGGGTGGCAAGAGCCTTGGCCAGTATTCGAAAGCCTAAGGGTGACAGGTGCAAGCCATCTCTAGTGAAGCAGCGTGGCTTGTCGAGCATGTCATCCCAGGTGGACAGAAACTGGATCCCCTTTGAATGACACCAGAAACTTAGCCAATTGTTGAAATTGATAATTTTTTTCTTTATACTGTGGTATCATTCTTGGTGAGGGCAGGATGCTACTCAGGGTCAGGGTCATACCGGCCTGGGCTACGTGATCAGAGAGCAGTTCCATGTCTCTTTTCATGTAGTCCAGGGAGGTACAGCTCAGGTCATTCACACCAACATGGACAATGACAGTCATATTTGCACTTATTCTGGAGTGACCTGAGTGCTTGTGTTACGTGGTGGATCTTGGCTCCCGACAGGCAGCTAACAGTAACCATCTCCTTATTCAGAGCCTAGTGAGTGGGACGTCAGTGTGCCTGACTATAGAGTTACCTATTACTAGAATGTTGGGTATGTTATTTTGCCTTAAGGGCTATGAATGTGTGACACACTGGTTTTGTGAAGTATGTATTTCATGGTTTGTGTTGGGGGGTGGAGATTGCTTGGATGTCTGCTTTGGAGGTTTCTGTTGCTTTTGCAGATTTTTATTTAGAGCATCTGAGTATGTTTTCTTGTATTTATGTGTGTTTTTTGCCAGTACTGGTTTAATGGGTATGTGTGAGACTGGTGGTGTGATGCAAGTATTTCCCTTCTCCTCTTGACTGTCTGATCCAGTCTTGGGTTGAGAGAGCTTAGTCTCCAGTTTGGCTGTATAATTGCATCTCTTACATGTATTAGTGTTTGGTGGTAAGGGGAGAGGGTTATTTGTGTACATGAGGCAGTTGTAACATTGCTTCAAAATGCCCAGACTCACCAGTTGGACTGGAGAGTACACCTGAAACTACCCTTTGGTCATGCCTGGATATGTACAGTGAACTGTTTTACTGAATGGCCGGTAAGTTCGAATAGAGAGCCTTGTCCTTCTGTACAGTATAGGGGGGGTCTAGTGCTAGGGTTTATAAGTGCTTACTATGAGTTTTGAGCAAATGCTGGGCTGAGAAATGAATGGCTTGAGTGCTTCAGTTGTAAGTTTGTCTAGTTCCAAGGGAAAAATTAAAGAAGAGACTTTGTGGAGCCGGGAATAGTTATACCCTAGCTAACAGGCACTGCCCGGCATGCAAAACCTGGCAAATGTGTTTTTTAAAGCAGGGAAATGAAAGAGATAGAAATTAGCCCAAAATGGCCAATAAACTACTAATTTCTGGGCTGAAACCTCTCCTCCAGGCATAGATAGGCTGCTCAAAGCTCCCCTCTCTCACAGGTGAACAGAGAAACTTCCTTCTATCCAAGGAAGGTATGGGCAAACACAGAGATTTGTAACACAGCCCTGAATTCAGCACTAACCTGAAAACTGGACTATACTAGCTTAGAAAGGCAGGAAATAAGTGTGTGTGTGTGTGTGTGTGTGTGTGTGTGTGTGTGTGTGTGTGTGTGTGTATATATATACATATATATATATATATATATATATATATATATATATATATATATATATATATATATATATATATATACAATATCCAGGGAATTATTATGGCTAGGCTTGCATAGGCCCTAGGGCTGATAGCCTAGTACCAACCTATGAACCTTTACATATATATATATATATATATATATATATATATATATATATATATTTTTTTTTTTTTTTCAGAAAATACAATCAAAAAAACACTTTAAATGCACAGAAAAGGATACTTATTGTTATATATCTCAGATCAGAGCTATAGTCAATGCCTTTAGTAATAAATATAATATATATATATATATATATATATATATATATATATATATATATATATATATATATATATTTATAAAGAAAATTAACAAAATGATTTAAACAAGTTACCCAATTAACCAGAAAAATGTTCAGAACTGAGCCCTGTTCCAGCAGTGTTCAATCAGCCAAGTTCTAACTGCACACTTCTGCCACTAGGGTGCAGGGGAACCTTCTCCAAAAAAAGATGGCCTGGATCAGTGCTCAAGTTATACAAACAAAGCTAGATTCAGCAGGCCTGCTGCTTTTAATGGGTCACTGCTACAGCAACAAGGCGCACCAATTTCAGAAAGAAACAGTTCAAATAAGGAGGCACAATAAGCCTGTGACCAGAAATTCCCAGCTCAGAAGGGCAGAATCCAGCCTCTCCTCCCAAAAGAGTGCAGACAACAAACCTTCTTAATGTAGAATAACTGACCTGAAGCCCACGTGCTTAATCCAAAACTAATACACTTTTAGAATAGCAGACACTGAGCCTTCAATCAGCAATTCCCAGCTTAGAAGGATGTAAGCTACCTGTCCTGCCACAATAGTGCAGACCACAAACCTTCTTAATATAAAACAACCGGTATGAAGCCCAAATGCTTAAACCAAAAGACTTAGAATAACAGTTACAATTTAATCAGGCTACTACCAAGCAGTAATAAATGCAGCAGAATAAATAAAACGGAGTACTTTTAAGAAGAGGCAAAAGCAAAATAAAGTAGGAGGAAACACAAATACAGTAAACGCAGATGAATAGGGTTTACAAGAATGCTCTATCTGTGTCAGTACGCCATCCTAGTTCATCCTCCGCAAAGCAAGGATAGCAAGCTGAGCCCTGAAATTCCTCTGTCCCCCTCCCCATCTCTGACAGATGCTTAGTCCTGGCCTCCTGGATTGAAGTCAGTGATTTATCACTTTGTGCCAATGGAGCTAGCTAAAGCAAGGGATACTGATTATGGTACTTAGCAGGCTATGGTGGCTTCTCTTAGAAAGCAGGCATGATACACATGGTACAAGGGTACCAGACACACCTGCCATATCTGTGTGGAGTTTTGTTTTAATAGTAGTGTATCAAATGAATAAGGACAAACCATCCTTTCTCACTTCACTGTCGCAGCAGGTTGAAGCCATGAATAAAGAAAAGAGTCCTGATGTGATATGATAGATTTGGTACTGCATAAAGTCAATTCAATAGGTGAACAATACAGAAAGTACAAAAAGATAATAAGAGAGATGGCTAATTATTATGGGATGGTGAATATTTGGGATTTGGTGTACCTTAAGTAGCAGGGCCTTACATATTCTATTCCATCTCAGCAAGCTTGCCTCCTGGTTAACATCAGTCTGCATTGAAACCTTAATTTGCCCTTGAGTGACTACATGTCTGCCATACTCCAACTTTGTATGTTGCCATTATTCCAGCCTTCTAAGCTGTAAAGAGTTTCCCTTATTTTAATGAATCCAGAAACTAAGGGGTTTTGTATCAGGCAGCTTCAAATTGTTTATCGTTAAATCACTTACAGCCCTTACAATATTTAGTACAAAAATGCATCAAGTCTTGTTTTAAGATTAAAGTTGCACAATGAGACAATAAGAAGCATCATGGAGAGGTAGTTAGAATTTGGTCCATGCATCTAGTCAGGCATGGTTGTGTGAGGTGGACCATGAAGACTTTTAGCTTTCCATGAGAAAAAGTTTAGTTAGTCACGGGTAGCTACTGTTGCTGGCCTTGTGACTAATAACAAGCTCTTTGTTGAATAATTTTCCTTTCAGGGCCCAGTAAATGGACCAGACAGTGTTGAAAGAAATCTATAACAATTTTCAGACAATCCGAGATTTTATGAACTTGTACCTCTAACATGAGCAAATGAACAAAATGATTTAAACAAGTTATGAACACCTGTATACCTCTAACATGAAAGTAAAGCAACAGCTTTGGGAAGAGTCCTCAAGGCTAACAACATTATACAAGTTGTTGAAGTACTAACAACCCTCTACAATGGCTGGAATGTTTAGAGATATACAAAGTATGAATGGCACAGCTATCACTATGATAATGCCTTTAATGGCAGTATTTCCAAATCTGGAAAAGACCTTATACTGACCAGTAGGTGTAGACCTACTTTATTACTAAAAGTTGAAGCTAGCAACTAGCCTACTAATCTGGCCAAACATTTCCACCATTTACTTTCTAAACGTACCACTCCTCTTCTCTTTCAGCTGTTCCCATTAGGGGTCGCCACAGCAGATGATCTGTTTCCATTTCTCGTGTCCTCTGCATATTGCTCTGTCACATCAACCGCCTGCATGTCCTCTCTCACCACGTCCATAAACCTTATCTTAGGCCTTCCTCTTTTCCTCTTACCTGGCAGCTCCATCCTTAGCATCCTTTTCCCAATATAGCCATCATCCCTCCTCAGCATGTCCAAACCAACGCAATCTCACCTCTCTGACTTTGTCTCCAAACCGTCCAACCTGAGCTGACCCTCTAATATACTGATTCCTAATCCTGTCCATCCTTGTCACAACCAGTGCAAATCTTAACATCTTTAACTCTGTCACTTCCAGCTCTGACTCCTGCCTTTTTGTCAATGCCACCGTCTCCAACCCATACAACATAGCTGGTCTCACTACCCTCTTGTAGACCTTCCCTTTCACTCTTACTGGTACTCGTCTGTCACAAATCACTCCTGACACTCTTCTCCACCCATACTACCCTGCCTGTACTCTGCTTTTCACAGCTCTTCCACACTCACCATTACTTTGAACTCTTGATCCCAAGTACTTAAACTCATCCACCTTCACCAACTCTACTCCTTGCATCCTCACCATTCCTCTATCCTCCCTCGCATTCACACACACATATTCTGTCTTAGTCCTTCTGACATTCATTCCTCTTCTCTCTAGAGCATATCTCCACATCTTTAGGGTCTCCTCATCCTGGTCCCTACTCTCATTACAGATCACAATGTCATCTACAAACATTGTAGTCCATGGGGTCTCCTGTCTGATCTTGTCTGTCAACCTGTCCATCACCATTGCAAATGAGAAAGGGCTCAGAGCTGATCCTTGATGTAATCCCACCTCCACCTTAAACGGATCTGTCACTCCCACTGAAGACTTTAATACTGTCACACTACCCTGGTACATATCCTGTACCACTCTTACATACTTCTCTGTCACTCCTGACTTCCTCATACAATACCACAACTCCTCTTTAGACACCCTATGATATGCTTTTCCTAAGTCCACAAAGACACAATGCAACTTCTTCTGACCTTTCCTATATTTCTCCATCAACAGTCTCAGAGCAAACATTGCATCTATAGTGCTCTTTCCCAGCATTAAACCATACTGCTGATAGCTAATCATCACCTCCCTTCTTAACCTAGCTTCCACTACTCTTTCCCATATCAAGCTGTGACTGATCAGTTTTATCCCTCTGTAGTTACTACAACTCTGCACATCACTCTTATTCTTAAAAATAGGTACCAATACACTTTTTCTCCACTCCTCAGGCATCCTCTGACTTTCCAGGATTTCAGTAAACAATCCGGTTAAGAACTCCACTGCCATTTCTCCTAAGCACCTCCATGCTTCCACTGGTATGTCATCTGGACCAACAGCCTTTCCATTCTTCATCCTCTTCATAGCTGTCCATACTTCCTCCTTGCTAATCTGTTTCACTTCCTGATTCACTATCCCCAAATCATCCATCTCTCTCATTCTCTTCATTCATCAGCCCCTCAAAGTACTCTTTCCATCTGCTCAACATACTCTCCTCACTTGTGAGTACGTTTCCCTCACTATCCTTTATCATCCTTACCTGCTGCACATCTTTCCCAGCTCGGTCCCTCTGTCTAGCCAGTTGGTACAGGTCCTTTTCTCCGTCTTTATTGTCCAAACTTTCATACAACTCTCCCAACTCTCCATATGCCTTATCCTTAACCTTCACCACCTCTCTCTCTTTGCCATGCTCCTCATCTCCTTATACTCCTGTCTACTTTCTTCATTTCTCTGACAGTCCCACTTCTTCTTCGCCAACCTCTTCCTCTGTATACTTGCCTGTACTTCCTCATTCCACCACCAAGTCTCCTTGTCCTCCTTCCTCTGTCCAGATGTCACACCAAGCACCTTTCAAGCTGTCTCCCTTACCATCTCCACTGTAGTTAGCAGTTATTCGGTAACTCTTCACTGTCCCCCAGTGCCTGTTTTAACTCTTCCCTGAACTCCACCTCACAATCACCCTTTTTCAACTTCCACCATTTGATCTTTGACACTGCTCTCACACGTGTCCTCATCTTCTTGATCACCAACATCATCCTACAGACCACCATTCTATGCTGCCTAACTACACTTTCTCCTGTCACCACTTTACAGTCTGCAATCTCCTTCAGACTGGCCCTCCTGCTTAGGATATAATCCACCTGTGTGCATCTTCCTTCACTCTTGTATGTCACCCTGTGCTCCTCCCTCTTCTTAAAATATGTATTCACCACAGCCATGTCCATCCTTTTCGCAAAATCCACTACCATCTGACCTTCTGCATTCCTCTCCTTAACATCATACAGTACTGGTGGCGGTCATTGTTAACCCGGGCCTCGACCGATCCGGTATGGAAATAAGTATCGAAACCTGTATTGTTGTCTGCATATGTTATTTGGCAGAGGTTTTACACCGGATGCCCTTCCTGACGTAACCCTCCCCATTTATCCGGATATATGTACATATGTATATATGTACATATGTATATATATATATATATATATATATATATATATATATATATATATATATATGCTAATTCTGGCACAGATTCTGATAAAGGCAGACATATCTCATCCCTTAACAATGGAAGAAGACACTAGATATGGATACACTCTTTTCTCTGCATTATTTTTATTTATCATTTTACTTTCTTGAGCTAAGATTTGAATCATATTAAAGAGAAAACTTATAGCTCAATAAAATCCAGGATCAGAATCACATTAATGAGTAAAATTATAGCTGGATAAGATTCAGGATTGGAATCATATTAATGAGGAAGCTTATAGCTGGATAACATCCGGAATCAGAATAATATTAAGGAGGAAGCACAGATTATAGGTTCATAGGTTGGTACTAGGCTATCGGCCCTAGGGCTTATACAAGCCAAGCCATAACAATTCCCTGGCTATTTCTTCCCACACTTTTTACTTCCCTAGACCCCTGTCAAGCAGGTGACTCACATGATCCCCAGGGTGAATTTCCTTTCTCCCATCCAAGCATCAAGGTTCCTTTTGAAGAAGGCCAAAGAGGCGCTGTCCTTGACATATATGGGCAGTCTATTCCATAGTCTGGGGAGTCTCTGGGTCAGGAACCTATCCCTCCAGCATGTTTTGTTTATTGTGATGACAAAGTTTAGATCCCTGGAGCATGTGGCTCTGAGGGATTGGGATTTCTTTAAGTGTAGCATATCCAACAGCTCTGAGTTTGACATGGCCTTGTATGTTAAGCAGAGATCGCCTCTGAGTAGACGATATGCAACAGAGTATAGCTGGAGTTTTTTAAGGCGGTCAGCGTAGGGCATCTGCTTTAGGCCTGTGATTCTTTTAGTGAGGTATTTCTGCGGCCTTTCCAGTTGTTGCAGATGTCTTGAGAGGTACATACCAAACGGGGTGTTGTATTCTATAATGGGTCTAATGAGGGATGAGTACAGTGGGGCAATATCCTCCTTTTTACTGGATGAAAAGCCCTTAGTGATGGGCTGTGCCACATAGAAGGATTTCCTGACTGTTGTGGCGATGTGGTTATCGAAGGTGAGACCACTGTCCACCTGTGTCTCTAAGTCTCTTATCACACTTTCGGTGTTTAGTACTCTGCCACCTATGTGGTAATTCATGAGTACATGTTTTTATACATTTCTTGGCTTTGAGCATGAGCCCATGGCTCTGGCACCAAGCATCTGTTTCTGTAAGGCCCTTTTGTAGAGTATCCACATCATTTGAGGATTCAATAATGGCTCCCAGTTTGCAGTCATCTGTAAACTTTGTTAGCCAGAGTCCCTTAGTGTTGGCCTATACTTCAGAGAAGTAGATGCCAAACAAGAGCGGACCCAGGCTGAACCCTGAGGTACTCCAATTGTCACTTGTCTGGAGCTGGATTTGGAGTCGGCTACTTTTACAGCGTGGGTTCTGTCAGTAAGCCAGTAGGCAACCCATCGAGTGACGTAGGGATTAATGCCCAGCTTAGTAAGTCTATCAAGGATTCCAGAGTGGGGGATGGTGTCAAAGGCCTTGGCGAGGTCCAGATAGTTTGTGTGGACCGCCTTACCCTCATCCATGGCGCTGGAGACTGATTCGAAGAAGTCAATCAGGTTCAGGAGTCAAGATTGGCCCTTCACGAACCCAAACTGGGTGGGGTCCAGTGTTTGAAGGTTGTCAATGTCTTTGTTTATAAGCTCCAAGATAATACATTCCATGGCCTTGCAGATCAGGCTTGTCAGACAGATGGGGTGGTAGTTCCTGGGATCCAATGAGGATCCCCCCTTGTGGAGTGGGATAACTGTAGCGGTGCACCACTCAGTGGGCACAAAGCCTGAGGTGAGGCCATGATTAAACATGACACTTAAGTGAGGTGCCAGTTAATTTTGTAGTTCATGTAATACACAGCCTGGGATGTCATCTGGTCCCATGGATGCTGTATTCTTAGTTTTGGGGAGTGTGTTTTTTACCTGTGTGGCCGTTATTACCGGAATTTGGCAATCTTCCAGTATTGAGATGGACCGTTTAGGGGTTGAGAGGGGGGTGAAGTTGGCACTGAATTGATCTGCCAGGATATTGGCAATATCCTTAGGATTAGTATATTTAATGCCATTCTGTTGTACCTCAGAGCAGATCTGAGTATTGCCATTTAGTTTCTTGACATAGTTATAGAATGCTTTGTGGCTGTCTTTGGAATCTTTGGCAATTTTATTTTCATAACTAGCTTTAGAGGATTTTATGAGGGGTCTCAGCTTCTTACTGAGGCTGGTAAGGGAGTTTTTTGCATCCTGGAATTTTCTTCTTTTTCTGCAACAGTTTCTTCCTTTTGTTGTAAAGTTTGTTTACGGCAGGGGACCACCAGATTGGCTTCCTTTTTTTGGAGGAGAGCATCTTGGTTCTATTTGGGATGGCACAATTCATGCATGAGTGGATGTGCTCGTACAGTGCCTTAGTGAAGGATTCAGCAGTCAAACTTTCAGTTCCCGTCTGCATGGGTGTCATGAGGTTTAGCACTTCTGACTTGAGTAGCATGAAGTTGGCTTTGGAGAAGTTTTTTATGGAGGTTTCCTTACTGAGGGGTGAGGGTGGGATGTGGATGTTAAGGGTGATTAGTTTATGGTCAGACCTCACCAACGAGGGGGTGACCATAGGTGTGGAGCATCGATTTCCTATGTTGGCAATAACCAGGTCTCGGATATTGGAGCCCCTGGTGAGACTATGGATTAGTTGATCCAGGGCGTTGGAATTTATGAATTCCAAGAACCGTTGGGCAAAGGTGTTGGTGCGTGAGTAGTTTTCCCAGTTAATGGAAGGGTAGTTGAAATCACCCAGTATTAGGGTGTTTGGCTGTATCTTAATATTTTCCAGTATGTTTAGAAAGGTGTAGTGAGAATCTTGGGGCATGGTGGGGGATCTGTAGCAAGCTACAATTTGGATTGCAGTCTTACCTAGTGTTAGTTGCACCTGGAGTATTTCAGATGCATTATGTTGGGCAACTAGCCTGGTGGTGTGAATATCCTTGGTGAATATGGACACTCCTCCACCTTTAGTGTTTTGGTCCTGGTTTGGTGGCCGAAAAGTGTGGTAAGAGTTGTAGCCTGGTTTTGCCAATCCATGTTAATGCTGATGACTATCTGATGCTGACTAGGATGCCAGACTTTTGTAACTTATTTCACATTTCAATGGAAGCAGCTAATACTTCTGCATTCATGTAAATGTGACAGAGTTGTTGCCACAAACATGGTGGCCTTAGAACTCAGGATAACTGTGGCTCCTCTGTCTTTGCCATTGGGCAAAGGGCCCCTAAGTGTTTAGACATCTATTTGTACACATTCACCCATAAAATGCTGATAATTAACTACAAACCATCTTGGGCTACATTACTGATGCAAGTGTGTGTGTAATAAAGCAGTTGTGTCTGTCCACATTGGGTTATGCTAATGCACTGAAAACTATTTTTTGCCTAAGATGTTTTTTTTTTTACATATTGAGATGCAGTCTAACTCCTCCTTTCTGCCCATGGCTTATGAAAATGCAAATACTAGATACAGATTTTGTTTGAGGAGGAAATTGAAGACATGTCCAAACAAATGTATTTAAAACTCCACCTAAAGCTATGGGAGGGGACTTAACCAAACTAAGGACTAATGTGCATATGTTTTTACCTGCAGCATTTATTCCATATTCCTATTATGAAGCCCATTTTATGGACTAGACTAGAATCCAGAATGCACAGTATCTCTTCTCATAATAATCTGACTTGGTACCCTAAGTAACTCCTCGCCACTCTCTAAATTAATTGTGTATCTTGGGCACCTTTCTTTACATCTTGTAGGGAATTAAGGTTTAGAAGATTTTAAGGGAGTACATATTCCTTATAGAACCATCCTAATGGGTTAGTAATTTGTAAGTTTGGTGAAATTATGTAATGTTAAGGGGTGTCCACTTTAGTGAATGTTCAGCAGTGGATCAGCATGGAATTTACAGGGGCCACCTTCTCTCATCAGCAGCATGGCAGCCATTTAAAGAATCTTCAATGTGCATAGTGTGTAATTTTACATGTATTTATTTATTCATTCAAGTGCAACATAACATTTATTTGTTTATTTGTTTATTCATTCAGGTGTAACACAGCAGTTGTTCATTCTCTGATACCTGCTTAATCCTGTTCATAGTCAGACATCAGTAAGAGTCTATCCTGGCAGACAGTTAGGTGCAAGGCAGAAAACTAATTTTGCAAAGGATGTTAGTGTATCACAGTATACACCATATGCATGTGCACACTCATCCATGCTTTGCAAGCATGGCTATGGTCAATTTAGGGGACATCAATTTACCTAACAGCATGTTTTTAGGACGCGAGAAGAAGTCAGAAAAACCCATTCAAAAAAAGGAAGACATGCAGATTTGGTATATAAGGTAGGTCAGATGGATCCATTCATGTTTTCATCAACATAATCCTATTTTGTATCATTGAGAGCTAAAATATAATCCAGCATTCAGTGAGCACAAGGGGGAAAACCACTGTTGGGTTCTATCCCAGAGCAGTGTAGCACAGCAGTTAAAATCAATATGGGTTCAAATCCAGTAGTACTGTTATATTTATCTCATAAGCAAGCCTGAGACAAGTGGGGTCTACAGGAATGTATCACATCTGAGAAATGTGCTTTTAAATCTAGACTTGTTTACAAATGCATTGTTTCAAATAAGGGAGAAAAACAGAAATTATGACACGTGAATAAAAATCAATGTCAACATTTCAATGCAGAGTACCAAATGAAAGTATATTTGCACTGTCATTGCCACAACATTATTACAAATGCTGTTTGCTGTTTCAATGAAATCACAGTGTTTGAGCAGTTCTTGCAAATCTGCCATATGGCAAAGTAACAATATTGCATACAAAACCTGAATACTGAAAACAATTTTCATTAATTAATTAGTGGGCAAATAAACCCTCCTCGTAGTTAATATTGTAGTTTCTTATTTCTTTCTTATTACATGAAACTTACCTTGTACATTTCTAAAACCCTGGAACAACAAGAATGATGATGTCCAGCAACAAGCCACTATGACACTACAGCTTTATTCTAGAATCACATACAATCCATCGACTAAGCGCTTTCGCCAATCATTAGGCTTCATCAGAGTCATTGGGAAGTAAAATACATTCATTTATATATCGCCATCAATTAATGTCTAAACCAATCAAACATGTCCACTGTATTCAAATCATCACATTCTTATAAACATAAATAAATATACGTAAGTACATACTAAGTAATACTAAGTAATGTATCCCTAAAATGTATATACACACATAAATATGTCTCTAAAACTGTCTACTATTTACTAAAAACATATATCTATATCTATATCTATATCTATATATATATATATATATATATATATATATATATATATATATATATAATATCAACTATTAATAAATAAACAACAACTATTTAACCTTATACATGTTTAAATATAGAAGGGAAGAATATCATAACTTGTGTATAGAATCTCATTAAATAATCAAAAACCCAGGATATAAAAGTGCTAATCTATATTCAAATAATAATAATTTGTTTGTTTATTTATTTATTTATTAATTAATAAATATCCCGCTTAGGGTATAATGTTAGCTCTTTGTTTTAATATTGGGGTGAAAGATACTGTGGCATTAAGCCTCAGTTGCCACTTAAGCTCTTTAGTTTCTACCAAAAGTTTATAATCCCCTCCCCTATCATTAATAGAAACCCTATCGATTACAAAAAAAATAATTTTTTTTAAATTTTGACAATTTTTACTGTGTACAAAAAGTGCATTCTGTATGTTTCCAGTTTTTATAGCTCTCAAGTGTTCGCCTATTCTATCTTTCAGTCTACGAGTGGTCTTGCCCACGTAGAAAGCCGGACAACTGATGCATGTTGCTACATATACCAACATAGTGGTATTGCAGCTAAATTTTCCTCGACATGAAATCGTATATTCATCTCCTTGAATGACTACATATGGCCCATCATTAATGTAGCGACAATATCTACAACTTCCACATTTGTACATAAGTGATTTATGCCATATACATGTTCTTCCTTCTAATATATTTTTAATGTTTTTGCCTCTACTGTATACAACCTTAGGTTGATCCCCTATCTTCTTTTTGATGTTCTCATCAAAACATACCTGCCATATATTCTTCATCACATCAACAAGTAATGGGCTTAATCCATTAAATTTTAAAATGAATGCATCAGGGCCTTTTTTTGACTTGTCTACACTTAGTCTTACCTCTGTTTTTAAGATGGGTTGAAAAGATGTGGCTCTCTTACCTATGACTTCACGTTTTGTATTCAACAATAATTTTAAGGGATAACCCCTTTCCAGAAACATACCCACTAAATAATACATTTCTTTCAAAAATGTTTCATTGTTGCTAACCAACCTCGACAATCTTACCATCTGTCCCTTCACTACACTTTTTCTCTGATGGTAAGGATGACAGCTGTCGAAGTGGAGTAATGAGTTTGAGTATGTCTTCCTCCTGAAAATACTACTTTCAAGGGTCATATTACTTTTCTCCAAATGAATATCCAGAAAATCTATTTCTGATATGTGCCACGTATATGTAAATTTCAAAAATGTAATAGTATTATTTAAATATTCGATAAACTCATCTATTTCATGTTGTTCTCCTTTCCATAAAATTAGTATATCATCTAAAAATCTGTTATAAACAAGATTTTTTCTTTAAATTTTGACTGGAAAATAAATACTCTTTCCCAGTGCAACAAAACTAAATTTGCATATGTGGGTGCACATCTGGCACCCATAGCTACTCCTGCCATTTGAAGGAACAATTCCCCTTCAAAGCTCAGGTAGTTATTTTTAAGAATCATTTCCATCAATTCTACTAATACATTTATTTTAGTTTTGTTAGTCTTTTTACTCTCAAGTAAAGATTCTCTGAAATAATTAAGACCCTCTTCACATGGAATTATTGTGAATAGGTTTACCACATCAATACTTAAAAAAGTGTAATGTATCGTGGTGTCTATTGATTTCAATCTCTCCAAGCAATGCCATGAATCTTTCAGTATATCCTCAGCTTCTTTCACCACTATTTGGGTACCTAAGCCCACAAATGCTGCCAACCCTTGGCTGCCACTATTGGTCTAAATGGTGGATTATTAATATCTTTGTGGATCTTAGGTATCCCAAAAATCACAGGTGTTATCAGGTGGTTAACACTTAAAAATTTGAATTCACTAACTTCCAAGGCTCCTTGGTACAGGGCATCCGATAGGTATAGATCCACTCTCATATATGCCCTGTTCATTTCATTTCTTGAAACTCTCTTATATGTTGTTGTGTCATTTAGAATATCATGCATTTTGGATACGTAGTCTATATAGTTCATATTCACAATGCCCCCACCCTTGTCCGGCTTCATACATCTCAACTCATTGTTGTTAGCTAACTCAACTAATGTGTGTCTTTCTTCCTGATTTAAATTATTGTTAATATTTAGGAAATATTTGTTACTTTGTATATTTTTCCTAAATTCTGACTCACATAGTCTTTCAAATACATTTACTTCCTTGTGGGTCGGGGGGCAAAAATGTACTTTTTGTTTTCAATGTATGGATCGTATCAGTAGTTATTCTGTTATTTTCATTAAAAAACAATCTTAGGTTAAGTTGTCTAGTATATAGTTTTAAACTAATAAGGACTTCTGCTAAGTCCAATTTAAACGATGGTACAAATGTTAGCCCCTTACTGAGTAGCTCAAAATGTACATCTTGTATTATTATGTTACTAAAGTTGTAGATACAAAAACCATGCTTTTTCAAAACATCATACCTCATATCATCAAATTGTTCATTCAAATTATTTAAACTAAAGTTGTCATTTACAACAAATTCACAAGTTGTTCCATCAAAAGTTTGGTCAGGTGTCAAAACATTTGTTACTGTCTGTTGTACCTCGGCCCTTGGTATCGCCTGTTGTAATAGTTCCTGCCCTGGTAGAAACCATTGTTCTGATTCCAGGGTCCCCCTTCTCTTTTGATTTTTAATCGTTCCGACCTCCTCACATGAGGCTGCTGGTCCAAAAAACAGTCATGATCATTGTAATTTATCCCTGGGCCGTTTTCAGTGTTATAAGTTTACCCACTGTTTCCTTGCTGTGTTTGTACTTTCTGCACATTGTCTTTCCCATTTATACCTTCAACACTTCTCTTGACCTCATACACACAATTATTCTTGTAATCATTTTTGTCTCTCATAAGCTTTTTCTGCTTAGTCACAATGTTATTTTTCACAAAATCATCTATCTTTTTTAATAATTTCTGGTAATTAGCAGCATATTGCGGAAATATAAGGTCATTAACTATACTGGCGTTCAAAGTAGTTATTTCTTTTTACTTTGGTTGTTTCTCTTCAATATGTCCATCATTTCCAGTCCCATCTTATCAAACAAATCTGTAAGCTCTCGATAAGCTGTTGTGTTTTTCTCCACTCCAAACGGCAGTTTCCAAATGCGTAAGCCCTTCGGCACTTGTTTGAGCGCAATAGATTTATTCAGAAATAAGTTGTCCATTTGTAAAGCCCTGTATTTTTTACAAGTCTTTTCAAAATGTTCTAACTGTTTTTTAAGAGTAGGGCTCTCTTCAGAGCTTGGGCCAGTGTCAGTTTCCGATAAGTTTACTTCCGGTAAACGGAACTATGCATTGATGTCATTTGTCTTACGTATAACATTGTTAATCCCTTCGTTTACTGTGTTCCCTTTTTCCAAGAGAGAGAGGAATGCAAGGTAAAAAGTTTAGCCTGGGTGCATGTCAATGTAGGAAACGAACGCCCACCTGTTTCTTCCCTTGTTAGAAGTGCAGTCAATCTCCGTACCGAGGTTGTATGCTCTAAGATAGCCACCTCCATATTTAAATCCAAAAGAGGGGGTTATAAACCCTCTCAATAAGGCACGACAATGTCAATAGTAATGGCAATGGCAACAAACGATGAAAACAGCAGCAGTGTTCAAGCGACTAGTGCAGAACGTACACAAACACTGAAAATACGCCAAGCCCAACTAGGGATATAAGTAGGAACAAAACGAATGATGATGTCCAGCAACCAGCCACTATGATGCTACAGCTTTATTCTAAAATCACATACAATCCAACGACTAAGAGCTTTCGCCAATCATTAGGCTTCATCAGAGTCATTGGGAAGTAAAATCCATCCATTTATATATTGCCATCAATTAATGTCTAAATCAATCAAACATGTCCACTGTATTTAAATCATCACATTCTTATAAACATAAATAAATATACATAAGTACATACTAAGTAATACTAAGTAATGTATCTCTAAAATGCATATACACACATAAATAATATGTCTCTAAAACTGTCCACTATTTACTAAAAACATATATATATATATATATATATATATATATATATATATATATAATAATTTATTTTTTTTGTAATCGATAGGGTCTCTATTAATAATAGGGGAGGGGATTATAAACTTTTGGTAGAAACTAAAGAGCTTAAGTGGCAACTGAGGCCTAATGCCACACAATTACCAGGTTTAAATGAAGGGGTATCATTCACCTCAATATTAAAATAAAGGGCTAACATTATACCCTAAGCAGGATATTTATTAATTAATAAATAAATAAACAAACAAATTATTATTATCTGAATATAGATTAGCACTTTTATAGCCTGAGTTTTTGATTATTTAATGAGATTCTATACACAAGTTATGATATTCTTCCCTTATATATTTAAACGTGCATAAGGTTAAATAGTTGTTATTTTTTTATTAATAGTTGATATTATATATATGTTTTTAGTAAATAGTAGACAGTATTAGAGACATATTTATGTGTGTATATACATTTTAGAGATACATTACTTAGTATTACTTAGTATGTACTTACGTATATTTATTTATGTTTATAAGAATGTGATGATTTGAATACAGTGGACATGTTTGATTGATTTAGACATTAATTGATGGCAATATATAAATGGATGGATTTTACTTCCCGATGACTCTGATGAAGCCTAATGATTGGCAAAAGCGCTTAGTCGTTGGATTGTATGTGATTTTAGAATAAAGCTGTAGCGTCATAGTGGCTGGTTGCTGGACCTCATCATTCGTTTTGTTCCTAGTTATATCCCTAGTTGGGCTTGGCATATTTCTAAAACCCTGCTCCTGCTCCTGGCACTTTCATTGTCAGTTTTTGTATTAATGCCACCTATATTATATATGTGTAAAGTTCTAAATAGGCATAATAACTAGTTAAAGCCTCTCATCTCTTCTCCACTCTTCTCTATAACAAATGTCAAACTATATACCTTAGATATATGCTTCTCAAACTAAAGCATTGCCAAAACCTGCATTCATGTTTTTCTATTGATGTTAGTTCCTTCTATGCTAGCCTACAGCAATAATGTACTTAATAATTTTTTAGTGTTTTGTGCCTTTACTTCTTGATGCTAGTTTTACTATGTTAGTCTGCAGCTTTACTGTGTTTGTATTTTTAACATGTATTAGTTTTATGTTGCTGTATTGCTTTGTATTCCTGTTACATTAGTTTAATCTCAGAGCTTATCTCCCCAGGCCTCTACTGAAAATGGACGTGTATCCAGTTGGACTAGTCCAGTCAACAAATGTAAAATAAATGTAAAATAAATAAATTAATTCATTAAAATGTTAAAGGGACAATCCCAGAGTTTAAAATTCGGGTCCACTCTAAAGCAGAGCAAAGTAACGCCCCCTTGACAGCGTCACTCAAATTTCCACCCTCAGTGTCAGTTAGCTTGGAAACATCCTGTATAGGTTCAGTTCCAGTCTTGCTTTGGCTCCTAACAGCAACTGTACTTTAACTTTGTGTTCATGGACTTAAAATCTATGAAGTTTCTACCATTTGTTATGTTGGTTAACCGTATTT